>NC_041363.1:29839533-29904533 GCF_900634415.1 Cottoperca gobio | reverse complement strand
CAAAGCATTCCTTTAAAATGTGATCTGAATCAGGGCTTGTATGCATATATAACGAACACCCTATCATATATTTAGGTTACACCTGATCCATCCCAGCTTTCTGCATTTTGACCATGTCTTCAGATCTCATTTCTTGTGAAGCTTACTTTTTCTTTGCCTATACCACCCTCTATTAAGACATTTCTACTCATGTCCACTGATGTTTCTTCATTTTTTTGTCATTTTTGGTCCACCTGTTTTAATGTGATAATGGCACATAAACAATCAGAAATTGTGGGTTAACCAACAAGGAGGGCAGTTTTCACCCTGTCGGACACACTCTTGCTCACCTCAGTCCCTCAGTTCTCTGTGCAAAGCACGTTTTCTTACATGGTTGCAGACTCAATATGAATCCCAGGTGTGTTAATGAGAAGTGTTTAACTGCAGCGTTTAGTTGCTATCGTTCCAGCCCATGACCTTATTGTAGTCCTGAATCTTCTGTTTGATATGAGAGAGCTTGTCCTTTAGGTACTCACACCTCTCCCTTTTTTCCAAATATGTTGGGTCCTGGCAAGGAAAACAGAATACAATAAATAAAATGTTTCGCTTTCTTTCCTAGTCTCTGTGATAGTCAGAGAATATCAAGGAATTTCCCTGGTGGGTTACTTCATGGGGAATATGGTAACAAATACAACACAGTACATGTTTACTTCTTTACATAGTTTTCAGTCATTCAGACAAAGGTTAACAAACCAGAAGGAAGAACATTTTGGGTAATGGTGGTGTCTATATTATCACAGAAAGAAGAAGTCATATCAAAGTCACATGCCAAAACATAGGACATACTGTTTTTACTAATTAAAAAGGGACATTAAACTGATTTAGTATTACACCAATAAAATTGAAGGAATGAGAGACATATTAAAACAAGAAATTTCTAAATTGAATCAGCTACCTGATTTTTTTTATTGATAGCATCTCTAAACCCCATGCCTTCTTTCAGGCTCCTCAGCCTTAGTTTGTAACACAGGCTTTCTACTTTCTCATTTTCATGAGATTATTGTATTTACTTCTGCCTCCAAGTTATTCGCTTTAGTGTATTTCATGGATTCATCCATACTTTCTCTTTTTTCAACACAATATAATTCCTGTCAAATGTTGTATTTTTACTATGTTGTTTATCCTGTACATATGACATCTATTACAGTCTGTCCGTCCTGGGAGAGGGATCCCTCCTCAGTCTCTCCCTGAGGTTTCTAACATGTTCCCCCTTTAATTGTGGGGTTTCTTTTAGGAAGTTTTTCCTTGTGTGATGCGAGGGTCTAAGGACAGAGGGTTTCGTATCCTGTACAGTCTGTAAAGCACACTGAGACAAATGTGTCATTTGTGATATTGGGCTGAATAAACACATTTGATTTTATTTTATTTGATTCGCTGTAGTGATTATTCAATAAAGGTTAGGTAAGAAATAAAGACATAAAAACATCTGGTTTAATCACGATTAAAACTCCAACACATTCTTATGTTCTGAGAGACATTACTTCATCAAACCTGTAGATGATCACAGCCTTCTCATAATGCACAAGAGGAATAAACAACCAAATACTGTATGTCTGCAGGCTGTATGTCTGCAGGCTGACATTGTTACATTCTCAGAGTGTCATTCTTGTATAATTCCTTTTCTTACTCTTTCTTTCTTACTTTAGTACTATAACCTGGTTTTGGTTGATAAAACTGGGAGGGAATTACCTATTTACATCTACTTTCACTGTAAAAACTTTTGTGACGCTGACAAAGTGATTACTATATCATTCAAACATCGTACATGACAAAAATCTGTTCATTAATAGTTATGAAAATGTTACGTTATACCTTGACACATTATACAAATGTTAAAATAGTAGAGAGAGTTGATTCTGTCCATTATTCATGCTAGTGATAATGCAACTTCTATCTTGGACTTCGTCTCAACTGCTTCTCTTGGTTGGATTGTTTTCTACTACCATCTATAGTCCTCATACCATATATGTACATGTTGTAGCAGCTCAAAATAACAATATTAAAACCATGTACCTTAATCAATCAATACTAAGGAATTGCCTGTAATTCAACCCCACCTACAGACTAAAATGTTAAACTAAACGTTAATAAAAGTTTGAGTGAAAGCTTTTGATGCTCATTGCTTTTTTAATGAAGGTTTTGCATGCCAAGTGAGGAGTTTCAAATGAAAATAAAGTTTGTTGCAAAAAATAATAATTAGAAAGCAATTGAAAAGCTCTCTTGGCTAATTTACCTGTTCTTTTTAGACGGTCACTAACTTCAGTTTGGCACTAAATCGTCAACTTTCACAATATTTTCAAAGCACCAGGCCTTAATATCGGATCATGAGGTAAAAATAACATCTTTACAACATCTTTCACAATCTAAAAGTCTTGATTTTAGCCTATAGTTTATATTTGGCACATCTACATTTTGAAAACCCTGCTGATTTGGCTACTAGCAGCTCCTGTTCACACTGCACAGACAATCCCCTGGCTGGATTACTTTGATACTGAAGAAAAAGTCTCAATCTGATGATTATGAGCCAGAGTTATAGGGAGCTTTCCAATATGATTTCTTAACAGATTTAACAGATCCTCGATAGTCATCAGAGATCCTAAAATCGGATTGTACAATTGTACAAGAAGTGAAATCCTGGACATCAAACTAATTGTGACTTTGGAACACTATTGTCAATTTCAAATTTCAATTTGAAACTCTACAAAAAGGTTTTTTATGTATTCTTCTTTTTCTTTTGCATCGTCTAAAGAAACTTAAGAGGAGGTTCTGCATTATTACTGGTCACTCTAAATTTTTTATAATGTACTATAAAAGGACACAGTTATAATAAATAATTGTTTAGTTTCTTCTGTGACTCTGGAGGAGCTTTATAAAATCTGAGAAAATAACTCTGATGAAGTCCTTGATGGTTATCTTGGAAACTACACATGTATACCAGATATTCTGTCTAACAAACTGGGGAGCTTGAAAGATTTGGGTTTTTAAACAGGCATGGGGGATCTTAAAATCTATTGAAATTATCATGTGCATGCGAGAGACCAAAAGTGACAATATATTGGCATCTGGATGTTTGATTTAGGTCATTCCTTTTTCCATTTATGTCTCATGCAAGTCCCCCTAATTCATGGAAGTGTAATACAAAAAACCCTGGAATACCCCTTTAATGTAAGCATAATTAAAAGCAAGCTTTTAGTAGGTGAAAAGCAGAAGGGGAATATTTTTTGTTAATAGATTGTTTTGTTTGCAAAAGGGCATTAAGGGCTATCAAAAGTTTATAGAAACAGAATTATCTGTCTAAGACCTTAACTAGAGCTTCGGTCTATCTGACACAGAAACAGCCACTCAGTGAGTGACAGTGGATGGATCATAAATTCCATTTTATGATGTATACTTACAGCTTTCTTCCTCTGATATTCCATTAAAATGCTACCGATCCGCTCCTTCTCCTGAAACAAAATTAGAATGTTACTGGACATACTTATATAGTGTGTACCCAGTAAACAACTGTGAAAAACTAAAATACCTTTAAAGACACAAGTTACCACTGGATAAAAGGTAAAAAGTAACATTTTTGAGCAGGAGAAGCTATTTTACCAAATCGTGTAGTAACGTACAGAGTGCTGAGGTCACAGGTGGCGTTAAGAGGTCACAAGCGCAAAAAGGAGAATCACCACTTTAGAGATGTGAACAGTGTTCCTTCTAAGCTTAAGTAGCATTAAAGCACCTGCAGGACTACTTTCCATTCCAATCAGACACTACAGCAAATTATTTATCAGATTAGTAACCCGTAAATCTGTGTGCGTGTGCCTGTGCGTGTGCACATATGTACCATTTGACTGGAAGGCCGGGAGTGGAGATTGTGCATCATCTCGTCCATCTCTTCAAACTTCTTGGCCATGACCTGAACCTCAGCGTGCAGCTCCTTGTACTCAGCGTACTGGTCATTGAACACAGCCTTGTACTGGTCCCTCTCCTCCTCTGAGCGGATGCTAGGGTACTTCCTGTGGGGAAAAAAAGGAGATAACACATTTTCTTGGGTCGCTGGGTACATTCAAACTAAATTAATATAAGTCTTCAGAAGTCTGAGTTAGAAAAATCAAATGGGTTTCTTTCAAAAGTTACAATCTTTTTAGTAAAAACTTCCTTCTTTGTGTTTCCCTTCAGTGTTTCCCTGGCGACCAGCAATGGACTAAAAAGGCTGTAACTTTAGATGATATCTACTTGATTTTGCTAAGTCAGACTGTTGAAGACATTAACTTAATTAGATAAACTTTGTAATGCATTTTCTAGTCTCCTGACCACTCAAAGCGCTTTTAACCTACATGCCAACATTCACCCACTCACACACACACATTCATACACTGATAGCAGGGCTGTCATCCAAGGTGCCAAACTTCTCAAGCTAAGCATAACTAATGGCTACGTCTTCCAGAGCAGTTTGGGCCCAAGGAGCCGGGATCGAATCACTGATCTTACGATTAGTGGATGAGCCCTTCTACCTCCCGCCCCGAAAAGTAAATGAACATGTAGCAAACAACACAGTTTAGAATTTTGATTAATGTGATTTCCAAGACTCTTGTCATTTTTAGACATTTTCAAGTTGAAATGTTACATATTATACCTTTAAATGAAGAAAGCTTTTGGGAACTTTCCTACCAGAATACATTAGTATGGCAAATATGTACATGAAACATACATAAGAGTCTAAACTTGAGCTTTCCTATCCAGGATTTCTGAATACAGCAACTTATTTTTGGAAAATGTGACAAGAAAATAATACTCACGCCACATAGTCAGCTATAACGACAGGTTTGGGGATGTGTCCGGCTGGTATGTGACCTCTAAGGATCTCTGGCTCCAGCGCCATCAGAGGAGCAGCAGCAGGGTTGTCCGTAATGTCTGGCTGGATAGTGGGGAGTGGCGTATGTTCTGAGGCCCTGGAGGCTGGACCCATCTACAGTAGATAAACAGTCATGTGTTCACTTCATTTACACTGTGTGAAATTCAATGTCTGCGATTGAAAAAGCAATTATTGATACTTACTATTGACAGAGGGATTGATGATCCAATAGTTTTCATCTATGGGATTTATGGGTTTAAGGGAAGAAGAGATGGGAAGTGAGTCATTAGAAGTCAGTGTTTTATCAGGGGGTTCTCCTAGTGAGCCACCAGACTGCATAGAAAAAAACAATAATTTTAACTTGCAGAACAAAGGAGTTGCTTGTCTACAGCTTCCTTGATCGGTTTGTTTGTTTTTTTAGTTACTGTGTGACTTTAGTTAGTTCAGATTCACCAAAATGACAAACAAAAAAGCATTTTCTGGTGACTTTGTTGAAAGCATAGATAATGGATTCAGTTATTTTCATTCCAATCAGACACTACAGCAAATTATTTATCAGATTAGTAAACTGTAAGTCTAGTTGAAAGGGTTATATTATTGAATTAGAGAGAATACAAGTTAGGGTAAGAGTTGGGGTTAGGCAATTAGTTTAGGTGTGCGTGTGCGTGTCAGACCTCATGTGCCAGCCTCTCCTCCTTCATCCTGGCTGCTTCATGTCTCCACAGCTTCAGACACACTCCTGCACTAATGAAGTAGAGTGCCATGGTGATGAAGAGGAAGACCATGGCTGCTGTCTGGCCGGCCTCCGTGCGACAAAACGCCCCATTTACTCCATTATTGAAGACCGGTATGTTGCAAAGCCCCCCTCGAGTGGTGTCCCTCACATACACTATCCCTGCTGCTAAATAGAGGCCCGCCAAGACCAGGTTGATGGAACACTCTGTGAGCGGCCACCAAGAAGAATCTAGAAGGATAGCTCTATAGTATATCGTCATCCCAGCAACAACCAGAATAACAGTCACTATCCATGCTAGACCAGCCACAACTAGGACAAACGGTGTTTTGGGGCCTGTGTAGTAACCACCCTCATTTCCATATGCACCAGCACCTCCACCGAGCCCCCCAAACAGCTGAGGCTGGGAGTATCCATACATATTGAACCACTCGTTGTCCTTATGAACATAAGCACAGACGCAGGCAAACACAGCAGCTCCCAACAGCAGCTCCACACAGCCCAGGATCCTTAGCAGGCCAGCCCAGGACTTCATGTAGGCGTAGCGCTGATGGTACTCCTCCACCCTCTCCTGGTAGGTCAGAGCCGAAAGATTAGTGGGCACTGCAGATGCCGAGTCAAGGGCTTCAGCACCAAGCAGCAGCTCATCTCGCTCCTTCCGAGAGGTGTAGCTGCCCCCAGAGCCCCCGTAGGGGTCCCGATAGGACCCTAGAAGGGAAGGAGATGGAGGTGTGGAGTTTGGAGGTGAGCAGGGGACTCCTGCCGTGGTGTAGCAGTTGGCGCTCTTACTGGATGAGGGGGCAGAGGAGTAAGGGGCAGGTAGAGCTTGTGAAGGAGGCGGGAGGACCCAACCCATGCTGTCACTGTTACCGCTGTTGCCATGGAAGAAGTTCTTCACAGAGTCGGGAATGAAGCGGCGGACCGGCTTAATGTCGATGGCGTCACAGTCGTCCTCCATTGGATCATCATCGTTAGGGGGGTGCAAAGATTCAAGCCCAACAGCTGGCTGTTCAGGTAGCGGGGGAGGGGGAAGTGGATCTAAGCTGACTGCCTGCACTGTTCCATGCAAGGGCTCCGGGGGTAGAGGAAGATCCGGGTCCGGCCATAATGAGCACACAGGGACCTGGTCATAGTGCGGGATCTCCCGCACCCGGTCAAACCTGGTGACAGAACAAACTCTTCCTGAAGACATTGGGCCCTGGAACTGCTCGCTACAGAGAGAAACAAAGATACAGATAAGATAAAACCTAATTTCACATTTTTATATTTCAAAAAGAAGTTTGTATCCTGTAGTATATGCACACCTGTGGGTAAGACAGGCGAAGATGTATCGAGCAAATATGGATGATTTAATATTCCATAGCTCTGAACAAATTTAACTGACTTGTCATAATGTCACAAAAAAAAGACCATGATAGACAGAACACTCTTCAACTGTAAACATGCAGACTATCAACCTCGGGTCACCCTGTTGGGTTCCTATATGGCTGATGTGTGAAGAAGTATGATTCAGAATAGAGTAGTTTTAGCTTATTATTTGCAGCTCCTACTTTCGGGTAAGCTCTTTTCTCCAAAACACACATTTAGGATATTACATTTTTCTTCTCATTTCAACCAATTACCTTATATTTAATCCCCATGGAATATGAAATTACTGTTAAAAGGTTTCATTTACAGCATTCAGAGCATTAATATAGCAGCAAACAACTATTTTTTAATTAAACATTTCACACAGATAACATTAAATAAAAAATAAAAATAATTCATATAGACTTTTCCAAATGTAATGATTTTTTGATAGAACAAAGAATGAGAGAGAGGATGAATGCTTGTGTCTGACTATTCCTGCATACATACTATGTGAACAGCGGTATCTCTTTCCAGAACCCTTCACCATTCACCTCCAGCGTATTGGTGGAGGAGACAGAACTCACAGAGACAGATTTCTCAAAATACATGGAGAAAATTTTCCTTTAATTTTTTTTCATTGGTGTGGCACGATGCTGCATTAACATACTGATTCAATTGCTGCAGCTCAGGAGTTCACAGAAAAATAGGTTAATATTGCAACTTCAAAGAAAAATAGACCACCACAATAGCAAAGACATCATCATGCCATCAAGCTAAAACAAAGTGAGATTGGTAAACTAGATTGCACTAGAAGCACTAAACACTGTCACTCAGCAGGCATGCATAACCTTGCAGTGGAGTTGAATCAGCGTTAACATGGCTAACTTCAGTCAGTTGGAATGTAGAAGGACCGACTCTCGGCCACAATGACACACATTTATAAACTGCCTACTGCTGTTCAGTTTGGACAAAGTAAACCTTAAATATTCTAAAGTGTAACATAGGTGGGCAGATGAAGGACTAACTCTGCAGGGGATACAATTATATATTGCCTCAAAAACCTTGTTTGTTAGCTTTCAGATGATCAGAAAATCATACTGTTATGTTTATTTTTGAATCTGTGTCTTTGGAAGGGGTGGTCATCCTTTGAGGGCCCCTGTCTTCTTAATGGTTGGTCATTCTGGTTAATCAAACCACGTTTTAACACTCTCACATTTAACATGTAGGAAGTAAATTGTTCAAATCGAAAAGGGGTGAGGTCAGAAAGTTAGGCTATTGATTTCTGACGGAATGCCCCTGCTTTATATAATTTTGTTGTTAGTTTAAGGTTAGTACATGACTTTCCAACCTCCCTCAAAGTCACAAGAATATGAAAGGGATAAGAATGATTTTCTTTTTACGATTTTGACTTTTCAGATTTGTTGTTATAATAATACTGCATTAAAACCTAAAACTAATTCAAATGAAACAATCTGAGAAGAAAAAATACATTTACAGTTAAACTGTTTAGGAGTCACAAGTAAAAATAAATAAATAAAAAAGCTACTAACCTCTGAGCAAGTACATCATAATCAGGACAGAATGTTAGCATTATCTGTCCCTGGAACTAAATGTTCCTTGGTCTATTGTCGGTGGTCATATGTGGGTCAAGGATATGGAGTTGTTAAAGTTAAGTGTTAAATTCGAGCAAATTAATAGCACCATGCACATTTAATGTAACAGGTTGGTTTACTGTTAAACAACTTGTCCAAACATTTACTGAAGTTGTACAATTATGAATCGTTAGCATGCATTAAAACCTTTGACCATTTGTAGAAAACAGATGTCTCTGCATGTAGCCACTTACATTGTAAAACCGGTTAGAAAAAAAGTGATCAAATAAATAAAAACAAAGCGCTTGAGTTTATATTGAGAAACACAACAAAGGCACCCTATATCGCCCGTCTGTTTTACGTGTTAAAATCTATATTCCTGTTATTTAACGCAACAAATACTACAACGAATTCGTTATTTGGACGCAGACTTACCTGCTGATAATTCTCTGTCTATTTTTCTCAGTGAAACGGGTAGCAACACTGTCACCCTCCCTTTGTTCTCCGACACTCTCACACTGATCTCAGGCCTGGAATCACTCTGAGCTCCGGGTTAAGACTTAATTAGCGGGAAAGAAAACTGATCCCAGATCCCCGCCACGGTGAAACTCACCGGGCCAGTCTGACCAGCCTCACGATGCGTTCAGTGTCTCCTCTCACATCCGACATCCCGACTTTCCCCTCCACTACTACACTAACTACATACATACATACATACATACATACAACATACATACATCATACATACATACATACCTACATACATACATATATATATATATATACATAATATATAACATACATAATTATATAACATATATATATAAGACAGAGATAGAGATATACAAGATAGATATATATATATACATACAATATATAGTACAGCACTAAGAGATATATAATACAAATATAGAGACAGACATATATAATAGAGATATAAAATATATAGACAACATATAGATATAGTATACAAACATATATAGATATATATATATTATATATATGATAGATATATAGTATATATATATATATATATAATATATATACATATATACATATATATATATTATATTATAATATATTATATACATATATTTCATATATATCTAATATATATATATATATATATATATATATATATATATATATATATATATATATAAATTTCAAGAGGTAACAGTGTTGACGTTATGTCAAAGACGTCTCTGTGTTGTTTTGCAGAGATATCTACTGAAGTTGGCATGCTAACAGCTAGCTGTTCTCTGTCCAGTCTTGTAATACCACTTGTTCCTCTAGAGGTTATAGTGAGGCACTGTAGCTGCAGTCTCCATCCATCCATCCATCGACTACCGCTTATCCGGGGTCGGGTCGCGGGGGCAGCAGCTCCAGTAAGGAACCCCAATCTTCCCTTCTCCGGGCAACATCCTCCAGCTCCGACTGGGGAATCCCGAGGCATTCCCAGGCCAGTGAGGAGATATAATCTCTTCACCGAGTCCTGGGTCTTCCCCGGGGTCTCCTCCCAGCTGGACGTGCCTGGAACACCTCCCTAGGAAGGCGCCCAGGTGGCATCCTTACTAGATGCCCGAACCACCTCAACTGGCTCCTTTCAACGTAAAGGAGCAGCGGCTCACAGATGGCTGAGCTTCTCACCCTATCTCTAAGGGAGACGCCAGCCACCTGTCTGAGAAAACCCATTTCGGCCGCTTGTACCACGTGATCTCGTAGCTGCAGTCTGCCCAATAAAATCGATCGAATCATAATGTTACACAGACCGTACAGCTCCCAGTGCCACAGATGGTTAACATAGAAAAGTATAGGCCGCTACCCATGAAGATTATAAAATAGCAGTGTTATTTTCGACTCTGTTTGATAGATATATGGATGGATGGATAGATAGATATAGATAGATATTGCATTGCAAAGGATTAAAAAGTACAGAGTAAATCACCACTAGATAAGAGCTAAATGGCTATAGAATACAAAACACAAAATAAAATAGAACACTATAAGTATACCAAACTACTACAACTCAAATATAAACATACTATAGTTTGTAAATTTAGATTGTATAATATCCAGTAGTAGAGATGAAATACTGGTAAACAATGGCATTTCGAATGCAAGTGTATTTAGTTCATGCAGAGCATACTTTTAATTTCATACACCGGGTGCAATATGACGATATAGTGATATATTTCTCAAACTGTGGTGGCTCCTTACCTCATGGTGATCCCTGCTAAAGGTCACTGTTTCTTTGTACCCCACCATCACTTTAAATCCTGGTAGCATAAATATTCTCATTTAACTCTGGGTGTAATAGCAATCAATGTTTATTTTCCTGGATATAGCATAAAGACCCTATTATTAATGTGAATATACAAAAAAAGCATTTATCAAGTAATTTCTTTCCAGCTTTTCTTCTGAACTGCTTTTTGTGTGGATAGTCTTTTAAATCCCTTTTTTGACCACTTAATTATGGCTAAATTAATACACAAATAAAAAATGAAATAAATAGTACACATGGTGATTGTATTGACATATTAATTCCCTATTTTCGGTTCACTGGTAACTGCACGTACACATACTTTGACCAATCACATGTCGACATTTACTTCCGTATTTTAGGACATGTCAAATTGTGATTGGTTGAAATCAGCAGTAACGTTTGAAAGTGACTGAATTTGCTGTTCATCCTGTAGGTGTCTGCCGCCGGTTAAGAGACACAAAGATGGAGATAATTCATTCTGTCCACGTTTTTGTCAAATCACTGCTCTTTCTGTTGCTGTGGTCAAAATGTGAAGGAAGAGAGTCGGAGCTCAACCAAGTGACCTGCGGCTCACTGGTCAAACTGCTCAACACCAGACACGACGTCCGCCTGCATTCCCACGATGTCAAATATGGTTCAGGTAACTTTACTTAAACAGCCTATGTATCTATACTTACATGAGATATTTAAATGTTAAACCCGTAACAATAAATAGAACGCAATGGGTTGTGTTTGTCTCTCCAGCGGCAGCATATGTTGTTTGTAGAGAACAATTCAGTTGGTTTCATTCAAAAATCTTGCAAATTAAAGTTGCCTTGGTCATCTGCATACACCCAAAAAACTGCAACAGATCCAAAACGCTAGGCCTTTTAGGGTTAGACTCTAGTAGATTCGGCATGTAGAAGATTAGGCAGGCAGCCCTTTATTTTTGTAAAACGTCAAACTGTACACCTGACACTCACTCACGACTGCCAGCCACCAAGGTCTATTGAGATGGAAGAACACTGTTTGAAGGACATGTGAACAAATAGTATAACTTAAAATTGTATCGAAACAAATATACTTCACCACCTTTGTCCTACACCGAAATTAAGAAGTGATATTAATATGTGAAAAGGGTTACGTAATCTCGAGGTTGTTTTGTTTTTGTCCGCCAAGCTAAAAATGGCAGGATATTTATAATATATATATATATATATATATATATATATATATATATATATATATATATATATATATATATATATATATATATATATATATATATATATATATATATATAATTTTTTTTTTGCTAACACCTAGTAAAGGTAATGATAAGAGAAGCATATATTTCTTCAAATAGAGCCTAAAAGTGATGCAGGAACAATGTGAATGCAAATCAGGCTCCAACTGGCACCTGACACTTCACCAACAAAAAGTGGCTTGTAATGGTAACATTCTACAAATAAGAACTGACGTAAATGCACTTGCAATTGACAAAACTGTCATTAAGTCAATACATTTTAGCGAATGTAATTATAAATTGGGTATATAGATACTGATGAAGTTAGACCAGATGCTTTGCTGATATAAGGTATCACACATTTTACATTATTACATTACAGGTCATTTAGCAGACACTCTTATCCAGAGAGTCTTACAGTGAACTAACTGCAGGGACAGTCTCCCTGGAGCATCTCAGGGTTAAGTACCTTGCTCAAGGGCACAATGGTGGCAGCCCTGATATTGAACTCACAACCTTCTGGTGTTCTGTTTGGAAGCCAGACCACTAGACCATCACCACTCCACACACACATCTGCTAATTCTTCTCTGGTGTAGAACAACTTTCATATGTTTTGTGATGGTACGTTCCATATTAGCGCTCACATGGATGTTGGCTTCTAAAAGACACAAATTTAGAGTAATCAGAAGTTTATTATGGTTTCTATTTCTAAGTCTCATCTGCTTTCTCAAATGTGTGTGTGTGTGTGTGTGTGTGTGTGTGTGTGTGTGTGTGTGTGTGTGTGTGTGTGTGTGTGTGTGTGTGTGTGTGTGTGTGTGTGTGTGTGTGTGTGTGTGTGTGTGTGTGTGTGTAGGCAGTGGACAGCAGTCTGTAACTGGAGTGGAGAGTGCAGATGATGCAAACAGTTATTGGCAGATTCGTGGGAAGCCCAAGCATCCGTGTCAGCGTGGGGAAGCCATCATGTGTGGTCAGGCTATCCGCATAACACACATGAAGACCGGTCGAAACCTCCACACACACCACTTCAGCTCCCCCCTGTCTAATAACCAGGTCAGACAGTGCCACCCACACTCACTAATTATGTTATACTTGTGCATGTCTTTTTAAATAGTTTTTGGACAATAATCCATTATTGGATACACACAGTTTTTGTTTGTAGGATACATTCATTGTTGGTTTGGGTCTGTTCTGTTTTTGTTTTCCCCCGCCTATCTGTGCCGCCTGCAGGAGGTCAGCGCCTTTGGAGAGAATGGTGAGGGTGACAATCTGGATGTGTGGATGGTGCAGTGTGACGGCATTCACTGGGAGCGCGATGAGGCTGTGCGCTTCAAACATGTGGGTACCGACGTCTTCCTGAGCGTGACAGGTGAGCAGTTCGGCCACCCAATCCGCGGGCAGCGTGAGGTGCATGGCATGAGCGCTCCCAACCAGCACAATTGGTGGCGCTCCATGGAAGGCGTCTTCCTCCAGCCTAGCCAGGTGCCACTGCGCCACGATGAGCTCTGACATCATCACTGGGAGGCACAAAGCAGAAGTTCAAGTGGCTGTAGTTTTATAGCTCTCGTAGACCAATGTGTGAATGATGTAGAATATTAGACTGATGACTCATCTCTGTACATGTGAAGCACTCAGGGTGGTCTACGACCAGGGGGATTATGTTATTTTTCACAACCACAAATAAGAGCATTAATAAAATATGCAGTGTAGCTATATGTTCATAAGGGAGAAAACTCTTTTTTGGTGAAAATTTCAGGCTAGATTACCAGATAGGCATAGCAACTACCGTGGGGCCCCCCATGGGCCTTGAAAGACCCAAAGTCACTGTTAAACATTTGATTAATGTTGTCCAGAAATATTCCCAGCTAAAGAACAATATCAGTTGAAATGTTGAGGGACCTTGTGTCAAATAAAACGTTTTGTTTTAGTGGATATTTTTGCCTGTATGATGTAGAAACTATTCAAATTGATTAAATGTAAAAGTAATTATCAAGTATGATACCAAACATTGTCTGGTGCTTTTCTTGGTTTAAATCCTTGTGATCTACTGTACTGTGCAAATATTTTGTGAAAAATGCTGTATAGTGAGGACGTTTTCAAAAATAATTCCTTGAATATCTTTAATGTATCAGTCAACGACATAGTGCGGTAAACATAAAAAAATTATTTAATCAATATTTTGTGTGACCACCCTTTGCCTTTTTTGAACAACAGCAGTTCTCTTACACTTTAGAACAGTTTTTTTTAAGGTACTCGGCAGGTAGGTTGTTTCAAGCATCTGGAGAACTTGCCACTGTTCTTCTGCGTCTCATGTATTCCCAGACTGACTCAATGATGTTGAGATCAAGGCTTGGTGGGGGCCTTACCATCTGTTGCTTGACGTCTTGTTGTTCTTTTCACTAAAGATCTCTTTCTCTCTTTATGACTATGGCTGTATGCTTCATATTGTGGTTATTCTGCAATCTGCTTGTACTTCTCACCATTGAGGAGACTACTAATTCTGACCTGCTGCCAATTTTCTGCACTCCAATTATTGTGTTTTCGTGCGTAGGTGAGTCACTTGGCTTTATTTTACCAGGATATGTCTCATTGAGATTAAAAATATATTTTTCAAGAGAGTCCTGGCCAAGATAGGCAGCAGCACAGTTACAGACAAATCAAAAGTCACAATCAAAGCATTTACAGACACAGCGGCTTCAATGTCGTTCAGAGTCGCTTTAAGTCTGTGTAGAGGGACCAGCTCTCTGAGTTTCAGCTCATTCTGCAGCTGGTTCCAACCAACAGGAGCAGCATAACTAAACGCCCTTTCCCCAGATCTGTAAGGACTTTTGGGACAGTTAAAAGAAACCAGTCCTCAGAGCGAAGCCGATGAGATCCACTACATTTTCAATTAATGTTTTTATGGCTGCAAGTCTTCCATTAAAACCTTTGACCAGCACAGTAGATTTTCCCCAGGCCCCCTTAGTGGTTTAATATGTCTCTAAGTCATCTGAGCTCTGTAATGTCAAATTCTGAAATAAAGGCTAGTGAGTCAAAGTAGAACCAAGTGGTCCTGACTGCTGTCCCTTTGACCCCCATCAGCAACAGCAGAAATGATAACAAGTCCTACAAAGTATTCACCTACTAGAGCTAGGCTGGTCCTAACTGACAAACACAAAAAGGGGCATTACCACAAAATGTCAAGTTTTGAATTTACTCCACATCACACTTTTAGGAATGTGGAGCTCTGGAGAGAGCAAAGAAAATCCACTCTGAAATCTCTCTGAAATGTGTCCTGTGGAGTTTCCTTGTAAACAAACAAGTTATATTTACATTAAGTGTTGAACAACAAAATGCACTGTGTAGTTTGCACTTGAGGTTAACAAAAGTTTAAAACCGTTTAATTGTTGTACACCTACATCCACACACCAGTTAATCAAAATATGTGTTTGACTATTGTTTTTGTCTAAAAATAAATAGTCAACATCTCTGGCATGAAAAAACACCATGACTGAGCAGCTTCAAAGGCTGTTTAACATTAGATTTGAGATCATTTTGCTACATTCTTGGTACATTAAATAATATGGTCATGCTTTACTTTACAGGTCTGTTATTTCCGAAAAGTTTGCCGGAAAGAACTATATCATTACGGAAAATGTGTGTTCAATTGGTAGGCTACACTTTTTCAAATAAATTAATTTCTTGTGTTGCCTTGAGACTCTTTTAGTCAGAGCACAACATGTCGGATGAACATGCAAAAATGTGATTTCTTATCAATTAATTAAAGTTGATAATTAATTGCTTAATTGGCAACTATTTTGATAATTGAGTAATCCATTCACTCACTTCTCAAGCAACAATATCAAATACTATCCAGTGTAGATAAACCTGACAATAGGGAGGTGATGTTTTTAGTTGAGATGGTAAACCATATTTGAGTGGAAATAGTGCCCCGACTAGATTTATTGCAGCACTAGATTGCATTATACTTGTAAATGCCATGTTTTACTTCAGTCCATGGATTTTAGTTTAAAAAACCTGTTTAGCAAGTTTAAATAAAGTGATTCAAACATGAGACAAAAACGTTTTTGTCCAACAGATAGCGACAAAGGACCAAGAAACAAAGTTTTTTGGCGCAGTTATCCGTATATATATATATATATATATATATATATATATATATATATATATATATATACTATATAATATTATTGAGGTTTAAAACCCCTTTGGTCACACAATTGTCTCAAGATGAGACTTGATCTTCAGATGGGAAATGTACATGTTGCAACAACAAAAGTGCAAATAGGAACTCAGTAAAGATCCAATGAAATGACTCAAATAGAATAAGAGATTAAATAAATTACATTTTAAAGCTATGTTTGTTTTCATAGTATATACCTGACCTTTCATTCTGTGCAGGAATAATGAGTGTAATACAGCTCCGAAAGCCTTATAGAAGTGGAATTGGGAGCCATACTGAAGTAAAGTATCTACAAATACATTGGAATGTACGACAGTGTTGTGAAATATGTATGTAAAATACATACGTTTGAGTGATTTCTAACAATATTTACACTGGATGGCATTAAACATTTCAGCAAAACCTTTATATAAAACCTG
The DNA here is from genome assembly GCF_900634415.1 of Cottoperca gobio. Classification (NCBI taxonomy): domain Eukaryota; kingdom Metazoa; phylum Chordata; class Actinopteri; order Perciformes; family Bovichtidae; genus Cottoperca; species Cottoperca gobio. Next base: position 29,887,888 of record NC_041363.1, on the reverse strand, counting down.
GATACTAACCTTCACACAGATTTACAGCAGCGCCTGGTCCAGCAGAAATAATTCCATTGTTTTGTTCATTTAGTACAATGCAAACACTAGCCTAAATACTGTTTTTAAGATGTGGCCTACACTACAATTTTACCAAAGACTCAAAAGTTAGACCGTAATCTCCTTTCTTTGCCTTAACAGTTTTTCTCAATGGCTTTGGCTCATTAATTGAAACTTTTTTAACTGCAACAGTCGCAACTGTTTTATGGGACATCACAACTTTATAGCATGTCTGCAAAAGGTAGTAACTCCACCCAAAACATTTCAATCATGCTTCAAAACCTAGTTATTGTGTCAGTAAATTGACCAATGACAGCAAAAGGAAGAGTTGCTCTTCACCATGGCAGCAACCCTGGAAATGTTTCCCTGTTTTGTTCAACTCTTTTGTTGACACTGACTGCTTACTCTACAATACGAGCATGGAATAAAAAGGATATCCATAATGTACATTTGTTTGATTACATTTCATTTATTTGCGCAGCAATGTGTTAAATGTAGCCTACTGAAAAGTCACCTCTAATCTTTAATATATAGATAGTATATGTACATGTATGTCGGACAGATTTTGAAGGGATCATTTTGATGATACAAACATCTATCTGCTGTTCACTTTTTGGTCCAGCAGGTGGCGATAGATGCCTCTGCGTCGCAGAGAGCAGGAAGGGCGTTTATTACCATAATAATCCTCATAATCTCCGTTATCATCAGCAGCATTATTTTCTTCAGTATACTGCATCCACTCCAAGGTGCGAGTATGAATTATGTGGATATTAAAGCTCAAACAGCCGAAGCGGCTTCACTTGAGTCATGGTGAAGAACTGTATGCTGTGTGCAACGGTAGGAAACCTGCAGGGATGCGTTTCATAGTTCTGTACCATCGTATAATATGTTGTTTTATTCTGCGTCAGCTCCCAACGGAAAGGTGATAAATAACTGCTACTATTCATTTAACAGCAACGTCATAAACAAATGAAGGATTTAAAGTATTTAGTCTTTTTCCGAACACATTTTGTCAACTTCAATTTTAACTTCAGTTTTGTTCCTAATATTCCTTTTATTTGAATGTTAAATTCATATCCAACCTAAACGAAAAAAAACAGTAGATTAGCCTTTCAACATAATATTTTTGTTATTGCTTTATATAATAACTGTATGCCATAGTTCTTATACAGAAGCCTTTTACCTAAGCATATGTAAACCGGACATGTATTCTGTCATGTAGACAACAATACAATTTCATTACAAGATCCAGAGGGATGCATTTCCTTAGTTGTCCTTAATTCTAACCATTCATTTGAATCTTGTGCCAGATGAAAAGTGCAAACAGTAAATGGGACATTACATTCTAAAACAATTGAGTTTTGATTCTTAATGGGCAGATTCTTAAATATTGATTATGCTCAACAATTTGCTTTTAAATGGATGCATAGAGCTGGAAAACTAAAGATATTCAGAGGTCAAACTATAATATTAAATTAAGCACTTTAACAGACTATTAGTTTATCCCAAGAGATATGTGTGGATTAAGAAATAATTCAAGCATTTTAATATAAATAATATGGCTAAAATAGTTCATTTAAATTTAAATTCGACCTGGCAATTATCAAAGTATGCTACATCATAAAATAGTGGTAAACTAGTGTCCTAGTGGAAAAACTGTCTCTCTTAGAACATTACAGATTTTTGAATTATTGCTGGTGTTTCCCCTTTTTTTCTTTTCTTAAAGTGTTCCCTCCTTTTTGCTCCGGTGAAGGGTGCGTTGCTGCTGACCTTTAACAGGGCTTTAGTAGTAGGGGTTGGGGGTGGAGTCCAGGGGTTGCAGAGAGTTTCCAGGCTCCCCAGGCCCTCCTCTGTCCCAGCAGGCAGAGCAGAGGAAATGTAAATGTGACCACCCACCTCTGAGGAGGAAATGGTGTGTTGGTCTATTACCTCTCCTATGTTCCTAATGTTTCTACTACACTGGGTCTGTTACAGACTCACTGTTTCACTGGAGACTAAAAGCAACTTAAATGTTACTACTGCTACTGAATGAGGGTTACAGTCCTGCAGCTTCACTCTCACCCTGTGAGAATTAAAAAAATAATGCTAGACAAAATTAATTATAATATAATCACTGTTAAGCAATGTTCTATTATTTCTACAGGTTAAAAATGTAGTATGTGTTTATGTAAAGTGCTAAAAGTAGTTTTGGGTGGTTTTACATTCTATTATCTGATCTTGTGACAAGATCAGTTTGTTGCAGTTTGACGCTACCTAGAACAAGGGATTCTTTTTTTTGGGTACCGATATCAAAATTACTTTTTTCAACTTTGAGAAATATAAACATGTTTTCTTTTCTACAAAATCAAAGTCAAAGTTGTCAAATTGTGTGAAAAATGAGGATTTAAATCATAGGCTATCTAATAAGACATTTGATGTGACTGTTTTTATTATGCTACAGACATATTTTTGTTGGCATCCAAAAAATATTTTTATACCCAGCTCTACTTTGAATGCATGCTCTTATATTATACATGTCCACAGCTCTAAGAAAATGGTAAACACAGACATTTGATTTGTAAGTGTGTTATAAGTGGCCTCACACCACTATGGCCTCACAAATTCAATTCATTATTTTCGTTTTAAATTGCACTACAACATTTTTGTTTGCTCAGGCAAACCTATATGAAGAGATGAGACATTCATTTGATGAGTATCTAATTAATACAAAGGCAAAATTCACATGTACAGGCTGGATGGTGAACTGGATGTGTGTTTAAAACATTTGCTGTCTCTATGATGTAACATTGTAAGTCTTCACCAACATTACCAGAAAAAGAACATACATCACTTTGTTGAAGATAGTTTGGGTTTTATTTGTCCAGCTTTGGAAATACTGTATGTCTTTGTGACTTCTGTCTCCACTCCAATACAATGGAGGTAAATGGAAATATGTTTTTTGGGATTCATAAGTGTTGACAATTACATTTACAAAATCTCTGCCCATATTGCTCACATATTATCTACAGAACACACGGTCAAACGTTTCCATTAGAACCATTTATAAAATAGTCCCTACAGGGACAGTTTCTGGAAAGACAAATTGTTGTAGAATGTTTAAAACCATAAACTATGTTCCAATCACCTCCATTGTTGTGGTGGAGGCAGAAATCTCACCAGACAGATTGTTTTGTCTGAAACAAAAACTAAAATATACTTTGCCAAATACTAAATGAGGCAAGGGAGAAGGAAATGTGTAATTTGGTTGAACTATACCTTTAATAGGTCCTACAGTTGTACTGTTCTTTTCTTTAGATTCTTTTTCTGTCACTTGATTTAACTTGCCACTGTAACCTATTTTTCTCCACAGGGATCAAAAGGATTTCACTTTATCTTATCAGGCTCTTTTATTACTGCCTCAGACATATAGGAGGCTGAAAGGAATACTTCAGCCACAAAATGATCATTTGTATATCAATTACTCACCTTCAACTCTTGAAGAAAAAGACTGAGCAACCTTTTGTGTGCAAAGTCCGGGAAGTAGTGAGCATATAAAATAAATTAGATTTAGATTATTCTGCTTGTGTGACAGTTTGTAAACGGATATTTTCAGATAGGTGTTTTTGTTAAACGCAGCCTCCATTTACTTCAGTTCATCAAGATCTTTCTCTGTTGTTGAATTCTTCGTTCACCGTGAAGGATGTGAGACAAACAAGAAATCGAGGTAACATAGGATGAGAAATTGATATACAAAAGATAATTTTGTTTGTGAAATATTCCACCAACTTTCTTATTGTCACCTCCCCAACATCCCATAATATCAAGCTCGGAATAAAACACAAATATAACTTCTTCATTTAATGTCATCTTTATTGAATGAATCAACCTGATGAAAGATGAATTTGGGTAAGAGGCAGTGAGTGTGTACATGCTCAGAGGCAGGGTAGGGCAGGTGTGGGGAGGAGGCTGGGCCCAGCTGACCGATGCCCTTTCATTATTGCACTGCTTGCTGCAGCTCCCACAGTAGTGCAACAGGGAAAGAGTGTCAAGCAGAGAGCGTCCTGTAGCTGTTGTCCCGGTTGACAAAGTGCAACATTCACTCAACCTGCCTGCGAGCAAAATACCTTTATATGTTCAAATTAGAATTTTAGAATACTGAAATTGTTCAAATCATTGGACTACATGTGGACTAATTATAGTTTTAAGAGTCAGGAAAACAACTAATAAATGAGATAAATTGTGACATAAACCGAGTATGACATTTTTATGTGTTTTTGCAAATTGAAATTCAAACATTCAGTTGTCAACACTTTGTTGAATAATGAGTGCACTACAGGAGCAGACTGAGCTGACTTGTATTACACAAACAGAAACAAGCATGAGAGGAGAAAACAGCCTTAAGATGGAAGTGAAAGTCAAAAAGGTTCATAAGTGTATAAAAGTAAAATCAAGAATACAATAATCAACACTACTGCTTCAAAAAACTGGAAAGCGAGACTGATAAAGAGGCAGTTTCTAGTCTTTATAATCTGTTTATAAAGTGACGTCAGTTGGTGCAGGAGAACTCATTCCTGAATAAACAGCAGTTATGTGCCACGCATGGCCTTATCATTTGTAATAGGCCACTCCCTGTCAGTCAGGCCAGGCTTTAAAAGTGCTAGAGAGACATCGTTTAATTTCTAAGCAGTTTGAAATGAAACAATGAAAAGTAGTCTCAATTTCGATGAACAATTAATGCATTAAAAGAAAACCTGGCTGAATATTTCATTCAAAACATTAGGAATTCCTAATATTGTCATAGTATTTAAAGAGCCAGTTCCCTCAAATGACAAAAAAAATATTTCACTCAGTGTTTTGAAGTAGTTCTTCCTGCAGTCATGACATTTGTTTAAGGAAGCATTGACCTCTTGAAAATGCAAGTGTTCTACAATAACAATAAAACTCCTGACATTAATTTGAATGATATTTAACATAGAATCAGACAGGCACCTTTTGAAACTATGTATGTATACTATGGCATAATTACATGAACAAACTTTTGAAATGACTAAATATAGATACAATTATGGCTAATGGTTTACTGAACTCGAGCTCTTTATCCAAAGAGGGTTCAAACTACTTAATTAACCAGGTCCCAATCCAGGGAGTACCAATGAAACTCCTGTTGGTTTGTTTTGACAAGATATCGCACATTTTAAAATGATGTTTTTCTAATGTGCACTTAAGGGAATACCAATCAAACCGATGTTTGAATCATTTCATAATTTATTTAATTCACTTTTATTTGTTTTTACAAATAATAATCTTGTGTATGAACACACTTGAGACTCAGCATTTCACTCACAGCAAAGTTACAATGTTGAAGATTCTCACTCAGCTCGCATCACACTGTATATTTAACATCAGCGATATCTGCAGCCAGCAGCAGCATGAACCTTAACAATGGACTGAGCAGGAGCACCAGCTGGGCAGAATAATGCCTGTGTGACATCAGCTGTATAACACACCAGAGGACGAAGATCATCCCTCAGAGTCAAGACCCTATAAGCAATATTGCACTACTCTGTTAACTCTAGTGAAAGCAGAGGCAATATTGATAGGGTCTCGTCTGCAAGGTGACGTAGATGAGGGGAAGTCTCAGTCTGAGGCCACAGGTGACCAGAGGAGACAGAAGAGGGAGGAGATGAACAACTTTAAACCCATAAACACAAGAAGAGGAATAAAACATAAGCATCTGGAAGTTGTCTTTCATTCTTAGCAGGGGGAGTTGGATTTCTAGCTACTATGTATTAATGTTCAGAGGTCGACTCACCATTGGGTTCTAGACTGTAAAATATCTCTAAAATTGCGCTGTCTACCATAGAAACAATAACTTTTAACTCTATATGCTACATTATTACATTAGCAAAAAAATTGACAAAGTGTAAAATGTGTTATTTTGAATTTCTCTCTAATTGAGATTTTAATTGTCTGTAGGGCGGTCACCATTTAGACATTGTAATTGGTGATTAATTGTCATACAAATAATAGCAAATTAATTGTCTTTTTCTGAAGGATGCGTGATGTTATTACAAAAGTTCATATGCAAAGGGAAACAGAGCCAGTGATGCTCGAGCACACACTCGTTATGCTCGCACTCTGCAGTGAGATGTTCCTGAAAGGAGCCACGCTACTCTCAGAACACCATGATTCCATCTATGGTTGGGCCGGCGTACAAATGTTCAAACCGGTTTCATATCACAAACAGTGGTCCGGAATACAGAATTGTACCACAACGACTGTGACACAGACTGTGTTTGGACTCCAGTAACGTAATGTAGTCTACGTCTAAAGCCGGCTCAGACCATCAGAGGAGAACTCCTTGGTTGGTCCCGATGTTCGGCCCAGATTATCTAGTAATGTGAGGGCTTTACAGATCCAGGCTCCCCCCAAACTGTTCACAGACACCCCGCTTCATTTCAAACATATTTAGGAGGTGAAATCTGGATAGTTACATCAATACTTCCAGAGCGCGACCACAATAGCCAATGAGAGAGACAAGACAGAGCAGCTGATGCTGTTGCAAAGCAACTGTAAACATTCTAGCCCTTGAAGCTAATGTTAGCTAGCATACGACACATGACAGATATTAAAACTGACAGTTAAGATCTCTCCTCAGTTCTTGCTGAAGAATAGACAACCTGTGTTGACCATGTTCTCATCCAGACTCGTTCAGCCTTCTGCTGCTGTTGTTTCTCACTGCAAAGTATTACTACAGCAAGTTGTTGCACCACGTCAGTCTCCATTTGGTTACATCTGCTTCCTCATGAGATCACGTGAGGTGGCGCTCCCTCTTAATAATATCCTGTAGTGTGTGATGGACCATTATTTTCTAATCTTGTAGTGTGCGCATATTTCAGATTAAAGAGAAGAACATCTGTGAAGTTTCTCCTCATGTGCAAACATTTCACAATCAGTCAGGATTTCTAAACTACTTTAGTCTTACCTGGCAAATCTGGCTTACGCTGGTTTGCCTAACTGCCAATAAACAGTAAATAATAGTAATAATAATAATAATAATAATAATAATAATAAGAAGAAGAAGAAGAAGAAGAAGAAGAAGAAGAAGAAGAAGAAGAAGAAGAAGAAGAAGAAGAAGAAGAAGAAGAAGAAGAAGAAGCAGCAGCAGCAGAGCGGCACCACAATCAGCAGGACAACTGACATTGTGTTTTTATTTTATATCTAGTTAGAAAAGCTGAATGGAAGCGACAACTGTAGGCATTACTTTTCCCTGAGCTGTCAAACACACTGCTGTAGCCGCTGTGAGTGAAGACACCTGCTATCACCACCTCTGTCATCATCTACTCACATAAAGTCTCATGAGAGGAATCAGAAGAACCGATCAAATAACAGTACAATCTAGACAAGTTCTCTGTTTTCATGTTTTTTTTTACTGACAATGGGTTTACAGCTGATGGAAACACACTTAATTCACTTTCTATTGTTGCCACATGTGTAAAATTGGCTTTAAATTCACTGATCAGTGGAATCCAACAGTTATGTAAAATCATTATTATATAAATAATTGCGAAAGGCCTAACTGTCGGTTAATAAAAAGAAAAGAAAGAAATGTTCTTTGTGAACCCATGTCACTGATAGGGGGACAGACATAAAATGACAGCTGAAAAAAACAAACCGTGACCACATAGCTGGGGGCGAGGGCGAGGTTTACACACCTCGCATGTCATCGTCCTTCTCACGCTGACAATGTGAGAACAAAGTCATGCAGTTCATACCAAAATTCAGAAATTGTTAAGAACTAACAAAACCCTCTAAAACAGAAGACACATTTCTCATCACCTAATGTTCTCTATCCAGAATCAAAGTTTATAAACAGGCTGTTTTATGTTTTGACAAAATACTTGAGTGTAGCTGATAGTTTGGTCTCCTGCCTCTGACTTTAAATGTAGGACTGAAGTGAAAGATTAAAGTAAAAGTCCTTCTCTCTGCTCCTACTCACAAACATAAGGAAGTGATCCATGACATCTTTTAAATCAGTTAGGACTACATCTGTGATAGCTGCAGTGCAGTAAATTTACAAAGTGTCATTAACCATTCTGAATAATATGTTATCTGACCAAATATGGACCATTCCCAAAATAGTAATTTTAGACTTCTACTTGCATTTGAACATTTAAACAACAAAATAGAATGTTACACCGGTTTGTTTTTCTTTCTTTTTTATCGCATATACAATAAGTCAACATTGTTTGTGTTCTGACACCTGTAATTAAATGATCCTTTTTATATAATGTCTGTGATGTACCTCATCTACTGGCAGCATTTGCCATTCTTTCTGTTAATGTGTATGTAAATTGTTATTTGGGATATTTAACATTTAACATTTCACACAAATGGAATGAACTTTGAAAACAATTAAAATCACATGTTTTTTTTAGAATAACACATAACAAAGAAAAATGTAAGGATATTTTAAATGAGCAATATGGCAGTTATATGGTAAATCCATGTTTCTGATGGGCTCTGAGCATACATGTGATTAATGGTGTGATCAGTTGAGTGGCAGTGAGCAACTTGATAAATGTATCTTATTTGAACTATTTCACTCTCCAGTTGGCTCATTAGATCATCACAATATTATCTATCATTAATTCACTTCATTTTCTCTTCAGAATATCAACAGTATCTTCCGGTGACTTTATATTTAAGCCCAAATATATAAGTCTAAATGCCTAACTACATTTTTTGTTTTTGTTTCACTTACTCTACTTTAAAACATGTCTTGGCTGAGTCCTCCTGGTAAGCTCTATTTTGTATTTTTTACTGAATGAATAAAAGTTTTGACAGTTCTGGTGGTTCTAGTAGGTCTGCTGAGACGTTCAGTAATTTCACAACCCCCTTTGCACACAGTTTACTGCAATACCTCGACACACAGCACTAACTACATCTGTGAGTTTTGGGGTTTCATTTTTTTTCATGTTAATGTAAAATGTACATTTCTATTTCGAGAATACTTTCAAGAACATTTCTTACTTTTAATACTACACACTAAGACAAAGTTTTATTGAACTATTCATCTTTTGCAGGGGTCAGGGGCCTCGGCACATGTCTTTGATCTGCTTTGTAACCACATAAACAGCTCACTTAAGGGGTGAAATATATTCTTTTTTATAGCTAATGCTGCGGGTTAGACACAAAATCGACCTTTAGAAAAAATCCTACATATCCATTCAATAAAAAATTAAACTTTCATGCAATGGTACAGCATTACACTTCTTTCTAGAAAACCAATTTTGTTGTTCCAATTATAACAACATAAACATTTTAACCAACAATGCTATCACACATTTATAAGCACAACCCCTCTGCCCCTCTAATCATATCAAACCTGTATCCTTCTAACTTCCAAACTGACATAAAAAGGAAACAAGGCGTTCTCCACTGTAGTCATTAAGTCATTATATGGAATACACATGTATTTGCAAAGCTCCTAATGAGCAACGCATATTTAAGATTTAGTTCAGTTGTGACCACACAATATACCCACCTCAACATTCTGTATCAACACTGTTCTATGTTCAGCTATTAGCTATTAGTGTGAGGTCTTAAGAAGCTTCAGGATAGTGCACAGAGGATGTTTTACCCTGTCAATATTTGGCATTATCATGTTGCTTGTATCCATAGTGTACAGATGAGGTCTGCAACTAACCATTATTTCTGTCCACTTTTCTTGATTAAATGATTTATTGTCTGGTCAATAAAATCTAAGGAAATAGCAAAAAAAAATACAGCACAAGTTAAGTAAAAATTAAATACAATTTATTGGTTGTAAAAATACGTGCTGACAAATTAAGTGATCGATAATTGCTCCAGCTTCTGATCAGCGGAAATGACATTTTATGACATTACATTCCATAGCAATGAGGAGGATGTTGTGCACAGCTAGTTATTGTGGCCATCACTAAAGCAGTGGATGTGAAAAGGTCTATGAAGGATTTTCTTAATTGGCATACTGTTCAATACAGATGCATTTACATCTGAACATGCTGCGTGTCACACTACTTCTCGAGGTAGCTTGAGCGAGACGACCACTGTTTTAATGGGGTTCAGGTGCGTTTACACCTGGATCTACATATTGCTGAAAATGATGGTGTTGCTAAAGATTTAAGATTTGTAGGGATGAAACCCTCTTGTTAATGGTCACACATGCAGAGCACACAGTACACAGTGAAATGTGTTCTCTGCTTTTAACCCATCCTAGTACTGGGAGTCTAGTACTAGGAGCAGTGGGCAGCTCATAGGACAGCCCGGGGAGCAATGGGAGTGAGGGGGGAAGGGGGATGTCCGGTGCCTTGCTCAAGGGCACCATGGTAGGGCAGGAGGTGAACTGGGACCTCTCCAAGTAGCAGTCACACTCCATTTTCTTTAGGTCTGGACAGTGACTTGAACCATCAACCCTACGGCTCACAGTCCAAGCCCCTACTGTCCACTGTCAGACATGTTAATGGTAGCTGCAACTGCAGTATTAGTCCCTCCTCCGCGGACCGTCCCTATCGGCTACATTTCAGTCTGCTCTGGTATTTGCCTGCCAGCACAATGACAAAGACAAGCTTCTACATGCTGCTGATCCAAACTCTCTCATCCACTTCATACTTAGGCATTTTTTGATCATTCTCGTTTCATAACATGCCACTATCACCTGAAGAAGGCTTTCATTCATTACATCTAGAGCCGTTGTTAAAATAACAGGCCTAGTTATTCCAGCGTGAACCCAGTGTGTGGCTGCACTACAAATGCAAACAATAAAAATATTGGTTTCAAAGTAAGAATTCTATTGTCTAATGTAGAATTTTAATATTGTTTGTTATGATTTATGGATTCATCTACAATCTATCATTACAAATTTGATTAACATGGAATGGGGATTGAATCTAATCCTTCAAATACAAACTGAACTGAACTTCACATTATGAGACTGACAAGTAGTACAACAGAAACTTTGACAAAAAAGCTTGGCTTTTCTCCACAAATGGCACTTTCTTCATGTTAAGTGATTAAATGTACGTGAGCCTACATTTGAGAAGTTAGTCTTCTCCCTTTCTGGTGGTTTTACCCTCCACCCCTCATACTTTCCCCCTTAAGACACACAACAAACAGCAAATTCCACAGTCGCTTGCAAAACAGTGGCTGAATATGACGCTACAGGCTCCAAGGCGCGCGCGCACGCGCACACACACGCACGCACACGCACAAGCAGTAACCCCCAGAGCGGCCCTGCCCTCCACATTCCTCACAAGGAGCCCCATCCCCCCTACGACCTGCCCCAAATAGGAAACGTACCACATTTTTCCCACCCACACCGTGACTTCTTCAAGCCTGCACACTCAAATTATGCTTTCAAAAGCAGACCGGATGAGTGAAAAAAGCCCTGTGCTCCACACACACATACTGCACAGCCATAACAAAATGACTGTAACGTTAACCTATCACACGTTCCTTTACAGGGAATAAACAGTTGCTCTTTTAATACTGGAAAAAATAACACATGTTTACAAGTAAAAAGTTATTATGCAATAAACCAGAGGGTTTTAAACAGTTGCAACCAAAATGTATTTCAAAGTGGATATTTTAAATAGATGGCTATGTTTTTTATTTTTTACCATGGCTAATTTATATTTTAAAAGGCCTAGCATGTATGTCCTGATAAATAATTAGCAGTCGACAAAACAACATTAGAAAGGGCTGCATATCATTTCAGTCATACAAGTCATTTTATCCCTTTCTTGTTCCTAAAATAACTATAGCCATGTAATATAAATCTGTCTGATTTTACACTTTAAACTCTACAGTATGTAATTTAAATGTATGTTAAATAAAAATAAATCATTTTGGAAATAAAAATTGTGTTAAGGTTCATTTGTAGTTCCCTTGAATCCCATGATAAAATCAGATCATTTAAAAAGCCTTGTCCAGCAGGGGAATTTAAGGTAAACTTGATCCAGCATTTAAATGATTTCACATTGTGGACCAGCATGTAGCAAGACTTTACAATGCCTAGCAAAATGTGTGAAAAGTTGGGAAAGTTGACCTCAAAGCATGTTACTTAATCTGACACGTGGTCTGCAATGCAAACCAAGACAGCCTCTGAAGTTCTGTGAACAAAATGTTCTTTTTTTAGGAGGCGGGGTCCAGGAGGCCTATATCTCCCAGGGTAAAATACAGCCTAATAATGCAGCTTGTTTGAATAGAAAAGCCACAGACTTTTCCTGTCATAAGGACCTCTGGGTTTAGCCACTGGTTCCCAAACTGCGGACTGGGGACCTCCAGCGGTCCTTGAGGGAGTTTCCTAAATAAAGGATACTTTTTGATTTCAATCAATGAAATAGCTCATTTAAATCCTCTGTTTTAGCCAGAGCTTTCCCTGACTTTAATAGTTGAGATATATGAGCAATACTAACACAAATATATTATAATACACAGCAAAAATCTGAACAACTATAAAGTAATTACAATTTGGTAATTTCAGAAAAATCAGCATAGCAATTATAACTCTAAAATTGTTAGTATCCCCATGAACTAACACATGGCCAGCAAAGACCAGTTGTTGTAACAATGGCTCCAGACTACTCTAAACCTTTGGCCTGTGTCATAGGATTGGTGCTGGAAATGTGTGTGTGAATCTAGAGGAAGGTGTGTGGGGAAGGGCTGCCTTCTACTAACAACCTACAGAGAATCCTCCATGGTTTATATCGTCTATTTTTCTCCATTTAGCAGCATCCATCCTTCCACTGTACTGCTGCTGGAGTGTAGGGCGAAGGCCGAATGCTATGACAATACTATTGCACTGCTTTAGCGGATGGTACAGTAGTGCAACATCGTCAAAGCAGCTGACCTCTGCAAGTTGGGACACACACACGCACGCACGCACACTTAACGTGAACAGAGCTTATACGGCAGCCATACCACACACATACACCGCGTTAGAGACCACGACAACAAAGTGAAGTGTCGAAGTTAATTAAAGTTAGTACACAGTCGTAGATACGCATGCTGGGGCTATATGTGGATCCAGTCAATTTATGGCTATCACAGTATCAATTATTTATGTTTTTTTCACGTATAAATAAGATTAGTCAGTAGAGGAAGTGTGAGGCGGAGGGGAGGCGTGGTGTAAGGAGGCGGGGCGGGGGGGGGGGGTGTCAGCCAATGCCCTTTTAATATTGCACTGCTCATCTGATTTCACAGTAGTACAACAGAAAAAAGGCTTTGGACAACACGGCTGCTCTTCAAATCCGTTTTTTCCAATTTTTATTGAGAATTCAGCATGCACGCGGTCAGCTCCAACGTTACAGAATGATGTAGAAAGTATGGGGACTATATGTTCGCCGACCACCAGACAACTAGTAACATGTTATATGCAAACCAGCAGCCGTGACACAACCGAATAGGCTTATCAGGTTTACAACACAATGTAGCCTTTATTGCGTAAATGCATAAATAAAAAGCATATCATCTATGCAAATTGGAAAGGAATTGTTAAGATATGCAACCCCTGACTTCTGAAAATAAAACGATAATTTTTGTTGATAGTGCTTTTATATGGTGTAATGTGACTCCCATCTGTCGGCCTGTAGCCTTTCCTGTCATTTGTTCCGGTCAGCATTAGGCTCTAAGACCGTGGGGGGAACATATTTACTCAAATGTAAAGCAAAGCTCTTCCTATGTGCTGCGGCCTCGCGGAACACAGCCTGTGAAGAGGACTGGCCTGGAGGAAACGAGGGTGGAGAAACATATATAGGGCAAAGAGCACATTCCGCGATACAATACCAGAAACCCTCATTTAATACCTACTATTCCTATCCCTTCAGCCAAAGTGGCAATTTGTAACCCTCCTCGTTTAGAAAAAAAGAGGGTGAGGGCTTTGTTAATTCCAAAGATCAAATACGTTTAAATAAGCCAAAGTGCTCGTTTTCCCTGCCAAAACTGATAAAACACGCACGCGGATCAAAATGCAAACCGCCATGGCGTTTCAAACTCCATCACATTTTAAACCGAACAACTGCAACAATACCACCAGCTAATTAAGACACATTTTTCGTTTTAATTTGCTCGTTTAAAACATGCTTAATTAGCCATAATTAAATAGATGTATGTGTAAGACATATGCAGTCTTCTTTCTAAACAAAAAACACGAGGCTACACATGTGTTCGAACGTCGAAACATTAACTAAAGAAAATTATTTTCTCCATGTTCCTCTTAAAGCACAGTGCAAATATTTTAGAGTATTTTGAAAACGCTGCAGCTATAGCCTACCAAGCACACATTCCTACAGCCAGGAGAACATCTTCAACCGCAACTCTTACAAACACACGGACATGCAGGTTTGTGGAGAAAATGCCATTTAGCTGTCCAATTCTAGTGAAGCCGTGTATAATTTCAAGGAAGGCTTACTCTAGATAAAATCACATATTTTACACACTAAATATAAGTATGGTGTCACTGTAGCACAAAGTGATTTAATAGGCTACTTTTATGCAAAAATAAAAACCAGTTTAATAATCCACAAACCCATTTGGAAAGATTTTAGGGAAATTGATGTAGATTATAAAATGGTCTTGTGTACAGAAAGGTTCCAGAGTAATAGACTGTGACTGTAGGTCTAAAACATGAACTATGAATCTTATTAGCTGAGTTATTATATTACAGTGTAATTAATGACTAATTTATCGTTTTGCCGGGACCAAGTGGCAGCCCTGGCGGACCCATGGGGCTCCCTGGACCCCACTTTGAAGCCTGTGGATTAGTTCATATGATAGTAGACCTACTTAGTTTTGATATCTCAGTTTGCGGCCAGGATAATCACTTGCATGGGCACTCACCTGTCAATCACTCCCTTTATCACGCGTGCCCTCGCGTGTACGCGCGCTCGTTCTGCCTCCACTTTTCTCCCTTACACACACACTCACATACACACAATAGCTGCATTACAGTTTTCAGATATGAGAGCTCGCGGAACCTTTTGGCGTCCAATCAGACCCACCGACATCCACGTCTGCCAGCGAGCTCCACGCCATCTCCTCCCCGCAGCAGCGCTCTCCTAGCGCCGTCAGATGTTCTGCTGAACGGTACCTGGCTGAGGCAGGGCCGGTCCGTGCAGCTCAACACACAGAAGAAGCACAACGGGGCAGTTGCCCACTTTAGCGAGGAAAATACGCCCTGGCTTTTAGCATCTACCTCCCACACATATATCCGTTTCAACCGCAGTAACTACTCGCGAGGCGTAACGGCTCCTCGGTTAAAAAAAACGGTATTTCGTCCATTGGCAACCTCACGGCCTCCCAGCTCCGGACTCCATCTTTGACTAGTTGACATTCAGCTCTTGCCGAGACAAATTCCTTATTTGCATGCCATCCTTTCATTGGCCGGTTTCTGCGCTTGTCTCTACCCTCATTGGTGGAAAATGTATCTCATCACCTTCGTTATTGGTCACAAACCTAGAGGACGTCATTGTATGGTTTAATTTTAACAATGAACGCAAATTTGTCTTCCATTCACAAGTTTCTCATTATCCACCTCTGAGGTGTTATATTGTGTTATTCTGCGGAGGAAAAAACAACAATCAGCCACTTCACCAGCTCCAGGAGTCCTTCCAGTAAAACAGAAAACGGCAACTGATGATGGACTAGTTCCTATCCTGTCACCACTGAAGACCACCCTGCTTTTAAACAGCGCATGTGGATCCAACCGACTGCTGTTTTTGGTAGAAATAGTAGGCTATAGGTTTGTGTATCCGATATCTTACACATTCCGTTTCACAGTTAGCCCACTTCATTAAAAAAATGCAGGGAACAGAGTACGTTTGTCTGACAAGAAGACTCCAGTAACCTCAATATGTTGTTGGAAAACCACTCCCGATGCATATGGATGCTGTAGCATCAGAGGAAGTTTCACTGATGGATAATGTGATCCATAGGTCGCAATAACACTACCAGGATGGTGTAGTGTGGCTCGGGGTGGGAAAAGGTTAAAGGCGACGGGGCTCTCTGGAGGTGCTGCGCTCGACGCTTGGAGGAGGGCAGCGGCCTGTGAAATCTGGCATTCCTGACCAATGGAGCTGAAATAATTGCATTGTCTGACGGAAAAGACCCGCTTCCACACCAACCACCCCATTCTTCCTCTCCCCTCCGGTACGGGGACCGAGGGTGTGATGCTGCTCGTTTGGTGTCAGTTGGACAGAATGTTTCCAAAGATGATTTCTAATTTTCTAAGAATAGCTAAATCATAAAACTCAGTGTTACCGAGTTCCAGGGAGGTATATATTCCCATTTAAGTCCATAGCTGTCTACTTTTCTAATGTGTTAAAAGGTAGACACATTGAAGCCCACTAAGATGCAACACACTGGCTTTTTCCTCATTCTTGTCAACAAAGCCTGCTGGGTTTGAATTGAGGGGAGAAAGACTTCCGCCCCCTCCTCCAGTTCAGTCCAGTGCATTTCATTGTCAAGTAGCTAAACCCTAACTCACAAAGGCTGTAAAAATATTTAAAATAATTGAACAAGGAGAAGAAAACTCTTTGGATAATTGATGAATATCTCAGTGACTATTTATTATTTATGCTACAGCACTGTGAGAACACACATGGGTTAGTTTAGAAGTGTGAGCTGTCTCTCTCCACCCCTCTCTCTCCCATATACCCCCCCTCTCTCTCTCCCATATACCCCCCCTCTCTCTCTCCCATATACCCCCCCCTCTCTCTGTCTCTCTCTCCCATATAACCCCCCCTCTCTCTCTCTCCCTGTCTCCTTCTCTCTCCCATATACCCCGCCTCTTTGTCTGTCTCTCTCAACCCCTCTCTCTCCCATATAACCCCCCCTCTCTGTCTCTCTCTCCTCATTCGAGCCAGTCCTCCTCTTTACTTTTTTTTCCTTTGCCCCCGAGTTTTGAGAAGAAACCTGTCTGCCATGACGTACGTTTAATGCTATGTAAGGAATGCGTATTCACATTCGTCTCTGCATGCGAGTGTAGTGCTGCGCGCACGCGGTGCAGAGCGAAGTATGTGGGGCCGCAGGAAGTACTATGCCCATATTTAGCCGTGATGGCTGACTGACAAGGTTGGCATGCTATCCACATTAAAGATTTGAGTTGTACACTTCGGGTTTGTTGGTTTTGAAAGCAAACTATTAGTAAAATCAAAAAAATATACAGAAACTATTGTTTTTACACACTAAAAACTAGTTCTCAATTGGAAGAATAACATTTTAGATTCTTGTACAGATCCAAAACTTACAAATACCAAAGAGACCTGGACATGTGTTAAGCAGCTCTGGGTGCATGCAGAGAGGCAGATAACAACTTAAGAGAGAATTAGAGCCTGCAGTACACATATCAGATATCTAGGTCATATATCTTACAATCCATCTATAACTTTATCATCGCAATTGTACATACTGTAATTTTATTATGCTGCTCTATTCTGTACACAAAAGATTGTTTGCACGTCTGTCTGTCCTGTGAAAGGGATCCCCTCCCTTTTCATTTTTTTTTCCGACATTAAAGGTTTTTTGAATAAATATTTCCAAATTGAGGGTCTAAGGACAGAGGGTGTCATACGCTGTACAGATTGTAAACCCCCTGAGAGAAATTGTGATCTGTAATATAGGGAAATATAAAGAACATTGACTTGACCAAGTTATTATATTGTGTTAAGAAAAGAAAAATAAGTAAGATGGCCTGATGACACACTGATAATTGTCACTTTGATGCGTGTTCCCACCATGAAAATTAGAGAAGGAAGAAGGCAATATAATAAAAATGGCAACATGCATACGATAATTACTTTAAATTGAAAGTGTGCTAACAATGGATGATATTGATCCACAATGGAAATAATTGAACAACTGTGGATGGTGATGTAATGGCTTTAATCAAAGCTCATGAAACAAAAAAGTAAAAGTATTTTGCAAGCTTTTAGAAGAGTTCACTTGCTTGTAGTGCATTATAAATTGGGTAGTGTTGTTGCCTGTTAGTACAAAATATACTGTAGTACAGAAAATTCCTTGTATTCTTCCTGCAGAAAGAGTGGACTTTTAACGGTTTATAGTTTTAGTCTATAAAGTGTTTAGAGGTTTATAATCCTCACATTAATACAATATTTGATAGGCTTCCTTGTGTGCTTTAAAATTGAAGATACATTTAAGAAGTCCAGCAATCAGATATCACTGTCCTGAGAAAGTCCTGTATTTCCAATGTTGGTGATTTTCATGTTTATGATAATTATACAGTCTCTTACAATTGAAAAACAAGTCTGTTCGTCCTACTCTCTGAAAAGTAAAAAATAATTGGTGATAAAGGCTCTCAAAAACAAAATGCTTTGTTTGATCATTTGAACTCCTTAAAATGACACTTAAAGAGCTAGTTCTTAGACATTTTCTGCACTGTGTGACACTATCACACATTGTTGCAACACTTAACCATCATCACCAACAAAATATGATTTTTTGTGCACAACATTTAGTAACATAATGCGTTTAATAATTAAAGCGGCACAGAAAGACACACACTATGTCATGCATGGCCAGGGTCCAATCTTGTTTGTCAGTGCAGGCTGCAGTAGGTTAATCTTTACTGAAAATTGAACTGTACAGAACAGGAGTTAACATGGGTAGCAGCATTGTAACTGCTCCATCTTACACATAACTGCACAACATTTATTTAGAACTACTATTAGACTTATTGTACAGCATATGATCTTTACACAGATAGCTGTCACTAGTTGGACAGTTTGCTGCGCAAGAGGATCACAGTGTTTAGGAACAGTTGAAAGAAGTTTTTGCTTCTGTCCAGGAGACTGACCCTTCATATGACCAGACAGACCTCTGCATGTCTAGCAGTGGAGATAAGGTCCTACAGCTGCAGGATGATGGAGCTCATGCTTGAAAAAACCATGATGATGTTCAGGGAGTGTGAAAAAATCTTTAAAAGCACAAGTATTTTACAAACATCATTGGCCAATCTTAAAAATATGTTTTATTTGTCTTATGAGTTAGGTGATCGAATAAAAATACACACTGATCCATTAGCGTAAAAAATAATGTACTTGTTTTCTCCTATAGAAACAAAAGGCACTGAGGGTTAACAAGTTCTATCTGACAAATTGGACACATTTGAGGTACATGTCTCAAACAGCTTAAAAGTTAACACGGTCTATCTGCATCACTAATTTATGCAGATTTTGTAGATATTTGCTGACTCAGTGAGATCTACAAAGGCCTATCTCCACATGTTCAAGCATAGTTTTAGTATCACAAAGGTCTATCTGCTGACAACCAATAGCAGGGCGGGAAATGAATCACGTGATCATTTTAAGCACAGGAATAACTTGTTCAAAACATTTTCCTGCCAACTGTTTTATATGTATGTAATCTAGTAGATAGTAGTTCAAGTTAAGATCACAAGGGCAGGAAGTAGAAACAACAGAGAACAGCTAATTAACTAAATAAAACAGGAAGTACAAACACAACACAAAACATCTAACGAACAGGCAGATTATTACAAATCCAGAATGTTGAATAATTTTGTTTTGTAATCATGTTTAATGTATTCCTCGGTTTAATATCACTCTACAGCCATTCTCTGTTAAACTTTGTATATTTTAAGTTTGGCTGTCTACAGTGGAAATGCTCTAAAATTAATTGTAAGATTTATATAATTTGTTTTGACAAATATGTTCAGTGGCTATGTTACGTTATGTTTTTGTACCTCACACAAGTCATATCTGATAGGGGTCAATGGTTGTGCAGGACTTTGATACTGAGGATTTTAATCTTAAACAACAAAAAGGTTTGGTTAAGGTTAGGAAAAAATAGTTGTCTTGTCTCGCGCATCAAGTCAATTTGATGAATTCTTTACTTTTTTATATTTAAAATACCATCTTTCACTTCAGCGTGACTAAAGATTACTTATTCATTAATCAAAAAATATGTAAATTCATAAGTAAATGCTCAAATAAATACAGAAATAAATAAACATTTAATTCAATAGAAAAAATGTAAAACTGATTAATAATGCTAATATGATTACATATATACAATACATGATGGGATTCAAACACAAAATAAATGAATGAATGACTGACTTCAATTTATTTCTACAATCTACATCTATATTACATTTCTTAAAGTTTTTTTTTTCTTTTTCTGAGTCTGGATGTTTTTGAGGCAGGTGGTACTAACCTCACTGTAAAGCACAATTGGTAAGCTGTGGTAAACAGACAGAAGCTGAACATCTTACATGAGTAGCAGGAGTTAGCTGTATACACCACTAGCAAGGCTAAAGAGTTAAATTGATCCTGGCACCAATATTGCGTTACCTATTTATTTATTATTTTATTATTTGAATGTAAGTATATATCTATTTATTTCTGTATTTATATTATTTGTTTACATATTTATTTATTTATTCATTGATAAATAAAGTATTTTGCATCCTCCATACATCAAATGCTGTGAGTGTAAATGTTTAAACCTATTTCCTTATGTTGATAAAAAAAGAACATAAGGGGGCATTATATTTCTTTTTAATTTGTTTGCTGTTGGAAACTAGTAGTCAAAAAAATCAGGTTTAATCAGGTAGCATTAATGACTGTAAATGATCTGCTGCACTTTGTTAACATTTCCCTACCTGTTAAGAAATAGTCAGGGGCATTCCCAAGATTATACATTCCGTCTGATCCTAAAACAGCTGGTCCACAACTGAGGACATCCTCATACATTTGAGGAATCTCAACCTCAAAGCTCTTTTTCTACTTTCAAATGGATAATTAAAACTAAATTAACTTGTTTCACATGGCTACAGTAGCCTATAACAAGCAATATATTTAATTATCTACCATAATAGAAACAAGTGCATTTAAGGTGAATTATGGTGATTACAATGCTATAATAAGAGTCCTATTTTTAATGATTGACCTATATTTAATTAGTTGTTTATGCTAGTGTGTCAGGGCCAAAAAAGCTGCTAATGTTTTGTCCTTTCCATACAATATGTAAAAGTCTCTCTTTATTATATATTGGTATTATTCAATATTATTGTAGCATGTTATAAAAATCTAGTAGTAGTATCTACATTTTGCAGTTGCAGCAGCAATTGCAATGGCATTAGCGGTCACAGTAGTATCAGCTGTTGCAGTAGACTGCTACCATTGCCATTGCAGTGGAAGTTACAAAGGTGGAAGTACTTATTTATTTATGATCGGAGCTATTTTATTAAATGCATAGAGCCCTTGTAAACATGTGTTCAAAGTTGGGACTGTCAGGGAAAACAGAAAATCAGAACATTAGCCTATAAAATAAATATATTTATCTTTAACAGTGCCACCTTCTGTCTTCCCCTTTAAGAAGCCTCTCTCTGGCACTGAAAGGGAAACTCCTACCTATCACCTCCCCCCATCCCACTGCCCCTCCCACTCCATCTGACCTGTGACCTCCAGGGGTCAGCAGCCATAGAGAAGCCAGATGTCAGTATGAGGGAGTGGTGACTCGAGTGGACGCTTGGCGACTCAAGTTACTCTGGGCAGCATGGCGCCAGCCCCAGAGAGAGTGTACGGGAAGGGGGGTCAGGCAGGAAGCAAAAGAGAGGGACATGGTGAACACACTGCAGGAGGTGTACCCAACATCTAGCCCCCTCTCCCCCCCCTATTCTAGTACCCAAGAGAGAACCACATACACCATCTTGACTGTTTTACATATAATTAACATGATTTTACTAGTCTATCAAAGAAGGGTTTAAGGAGAGAAAAAAGAAAGATGGGTCAATGTAATCAACACCTGGCACCTGATAAAATTTGTGATGAATCAAATGACCTTCCTTGACCGTTCTCTGGTGCCATTTGTCCAGTTGCTGATGAAAAGCCAATAAAACGGATATGATTTCAAATGTGGTAAACCATACTATGTCAGAAAGGACTTGCATAAAATGTAAAAAAAAAACATTATCTGATTATCCTCAGAGTTTTCACCCAACCTGCATTCATTTTAAAATGACAACTGCAGTGGAGCAGGGTTTTGATCATAATCTGCCACAATGAGTTGTATTCAGATCCTTTTAATTAAAGGTACCAACAACAACAATGTAAAAATACTCCTTTATAAATTACAATGTACCTACATTATCAAAGTAAAAGTACTTCTTCTCACCCAAATTGGTCCTGATGCATGAAACAGCAAGTAGTTTAGTCCAGTAGTTTCCCAAAGGATTAAAAAGGGTAAATGGCTATTGTTTTTGTGAACCCTTAAAATGAACCTCAATTGGAAATTCTCTGTTTTTTTCTTATTATTTTTGTTGACAAAATATGAGTGTCTGAAATCTGATTAAATTGGTTGTCTTTACTTTTGGACTTGTGAAGGCCTACAGATGGATGCGGCCTATATTCATGTGTGACATTCACTTCTGACTAGTACAGTTGTGAGAATGACAGCTTAATTCAACTTAGTTATATCTATTTATTTTAAGCAGTAGTGCACAGTAACTGAGTAAATTTAATCAACTACTCTATTTCTATTCTACTCAATTTTAAGGTACTTCCATTTCCTACTACATTATACTTCTACTTAATAATTACTTTGAAGATTCAGATTCAGATTAATAATACAAAGTATAATTAAACATTTTTTTTATTTACGATGTATTTATAGGTTAAGATAAACTTTATTAATCGCTTGGTGAAACTCACAATCTAGCCGGCAGTGTGTATAATAAAAAGAAGAAAAGCTCCTCCTGTACTAGCTGCAATATTAAAGTGATACACACATTGATGAATCAATAATTATGACTCAATAATATAACATATATTTTTCTTAAATGGGCTATTGTGCCAAGTTAGTACTTTTACTTTTTATACTTTAAATATAATATAATGCTAATACTTTTGTACTTTTACTCAAGTAATATTTTAAATGCAGGACTTTTACTTGTAACAAAGTATTTCTACATTGTGGTTTTACTACTTTCACTGTGAAGTAAAAGATCTGAGTAGGCCCTACTTCTTCCACCACGGATTTGAAGACATTATCTTTTTTATAGGGTTGTCGATCACATATTGATTACCTGCTGTAGATTGTAATTAATTGACCTTTTATTTACCACTAAGTCTGTGTGTAAAACAATACATGCTACTTTTGACAGGGCCATATTGGCGATATAGATCTACCTCAGATATGTTCTCCCCGTCCCAGCCGCCACTCAAGATTTTGAAGGGTGTTCCTGCAGAGAGGCGGGGTTCGGCCTTTCGGCATTCCGGAGGGCGGGGCCTAATGTCGGAGCTCCGTGCTGCATTCATGCGATATCGGATAGGTAGGAAATGCAGCACATTGGAGATAATTCCTTTTAGCTCTTTAGCTTTAGCCTATAGGCTCCTGGCAAAAAGGTTTCTCAACACAGGGTAGTAGTAATAGTAGAAGAAAACGGTTTCCATGTTAATAAAT
Organism: Cottoperca gobio; assembly: GCF_900634415.1. Lineage (NCBI taxonomy): Eukaryota > Metazoa > Chordata > Actinopteri > Perciformes > Bovichtidae > Cottoperca > Cottoperca gobio. The sequence goes on along the minus strand of NC_041363.1, from coordinate 29,864,389 downwards.
AAAATAGGCCTACCACAAATAAATACTGTTCCTCAGCTTTCATTTTGTAATGCGGTAATACAATTGCATCTAGTAGAGAGCAATAGAATACTATGTGATAGGATACAATCATCAATATCTGTTTTGTGGTTGAAGTCAGCCCGAATATTTTTCTCTAAAACATGACAAAACTGTAGCCTATAGTCTATAGGCCATTGACAATGTTAGCTTTATCGAGCCTATATTAGGTGTAACAGCCAATCAGCTGATTGTGAAGGCACAGTAGGTCTATGTCTACCGTGTTGTTAAACACATCCACTCTTCTGAATTGCAGATGTTCATTTCAAAGTTTCCTCTATTAATATATTGTTCGGTGAATGCCAGATTAACCTACGCAAAAACACACTCCACATTCTACTTCAATTACAGACCTATAGGAGCTCATAACTCTAGCAATATCTCTGTACCTCCAAGGGACTATATTTCTCTGCGGAGAGATAAACTAAAGACACGTCGGGATTGCTCTGCTTACTGTTTGTCATTACCTGAAGTTAAACCCACGGCTAACACAGGCATGTTCAATATTATAGTTTAAATGCTTGATTATTAAAGTGTTTGTCCGTTTCTGTGAATGATTGAGTGACAATGAAATGACAACCTTCCTTTCGGAGCCGCGGTGCAAGCCTTCAGTGAAAGGGTTAAACCGAGCCGCTGCTGGACCACACATGTTGGAAGGAGCTGAGCTCTGACCAAACCAGTTTAGATCAACCAGAGCTTCATTTAGCCCGAGACAGGCCAACCGAATGGATTTGACAGGATTAACGCAGTGAATAAAACAATAAAAGGTCAAACAATAATTCCTATACAGCTTCCACAGCGGGGTATTTTAGTGTCAATATGTCCCATTGAATTATTTTGAACGAAATTCAAAAGGCCAAACTGGTTTAAATTATTTAGCCTTGATAATTTTCAAATATTATACCTACGGGTTTTAATCTCTGAGTGTAGAGAAATCAAATACAAAAAGACGATTTCTTTTTTAAATGATTTTATTACAACAATTTTTATTCCTTAATCCTATTTATTTTAAATGGTAATAAAGATGTTTCTGGGTTTTTTTGCTCAGGGAAAGTGAAATAATAATTGTTTTATTTAAATAATACTTTCTATAGGCTTACATGCCTAACATTGTATTAAAGGTCTATCAGGAGTAAATAATTGTGTCTTTTTTGATGCCAAAAATGCTACTTTTTTAAATGAAACAAAACAAAACGAAGAAGTTTATGAATAATTGATCAATAGGCCCATCATTATCACTAGGCTATAGTGTGTATTAATATAATTGAATTTATACATGGTCAAAAAATAAAGAAACTTTGGAAATAAATGACTGTGATGGCTACATAATTGTGTTAGTTATTTAGCAGCCATGGAGATGTGGAGCTGTGTGCTGAAGACTTATTTAAAAATGTCAAATTAACTAAAAGTTATTACAACTCTGACTGTTTGCCTAAATGTTGTTGTTAGGTTTTCGTAGATTTCATCGGAGAGATTATTTTGATATCTCCTACAAATATTAATATATCCACTAAAGCTTATTCATATTTCTGGTAAATGGAAAAAAAATAACTAGGTAGTTTTCAATAAACAGTTTCTTCTATTAACTCATACATAAAATCTGAGATGAATATGAACTACAAGATATGTCTTATACTTGCAGACTGTTGAAATGATATAGTCTTAAAAACACATCAATAAACACTGCCAGGAAAATAAGAAAATAGTTTAGTTTAAAGGATCAGATGAATGAAACAGTTTGTCATATCCGGCTGTTGGTTTTGCTCTATTCAAAAGTCCTGTAATCACACTTTAAATATGTATTTTATCTTTAATTCTAAGTATTAGAAGTCAGTATCAAAAGTTAAAGGTTCTAATACCCTTTCAGCTAATATGGGGATAATTTATTGAACATTATCATTTGACTCTTGTAGCTGGTGCAGTTGGAGCTGAGTCTGACAACGGCATTATACTGTTGGACACATTTATGTTCTTTGTATGTGTTTTGCATCCAAAATCTTTATCTGTGAAGTAATGGTAACTACAGCTATCAGGCTAATGTGGTAGAGTAAAAGTATTCAGTTGAACAAAATGGAATAACCCCATATATATTATCTTAACAATGCAGTCATCTGCTGTTATTTTCCATAGCTGCATCACAGCATAGAGCCAGTGGTGGACGAAGTACTAAGATCCTTTACTGAAGTAGGAATAACCCAATTCAGAAATATTCCTTTCAAATAGTCATGCATTCAAAATTTTACTTTTGAAAGTACAGAGGTAGTCTGACCAACATGGGCTTGAAGTATCCAAAGTATAAATACTTATTTTACCTCTACTTATTTAATTTTTATATTTTGTATATCTGTTTTTACTTTTAGTTCTAATTTTATCTTTTGGCTGTTGGTGGAGTAGCAAAGTAAGATTTTCATTGAACGGTATAACTGTCTGTTTAACTGTGCATATGACAATAAAAAAAAGATATATATCTTGAATCTTGAATCTTATTTTGCTGACACCTGTCAGTGTTATACATATTGTAATGTATTACTATGATTACTGATACATTAGCATATAATCATGTTTAATTTATTTACCTGGTCGAGGTGGAGCGCATGTGAGTATTTTTTGTTTTGTTGGGTAGTTTAATCTATAATGATGGATCATATTTTATAACCTGATCATGTTTTGTGTGATATATATTAATATAATAATCAGTAACTATGGCTTCCAAATAAATGTAGTGGTAATACAGAAGAAGTGAAAAGTTTCATAAAGGTATGTGTGTGCTTAAGTAAAGTACAAGTAGCTTTTAAACTTGAATACATTTACTTTACACCACTAAAGAGAACAACATAGTTTCATATATGAGCGTGCTTGTAGCAGTGCAGAGATGTAGTGGCGGGGAAATCCTATCTATATTTAGTCAAATGATGTACAGGTACATAATAACATAATATTTTCTGAGAAATAATGTCCATGTCCTTGTTTTTTGTACAATTACATCCGTTTAAAGAAGCACTTGGTTTTTTAGCAGAGAAGAGTTTACAGCTTCGAGGTGTAGAGGATTCATCACAGCCTGCATACCTCACTCACCCTTGACCAAAAGGTCAGAGGCTGTCTGTTGCAATAGAGTTAAAACTCTGTTCAAACAACCCTGGATTTCCATGTTGGGAGGAGAAATGCTGGGGGGAAAGAGGAACTGGAAGACAGCAATAAATGGAGATGGGCTGTTAGGGTTAATGGGTTATGAGGTGCAATCCCACCACACACAAACACACACACACACACACACACACACACACACACACACACACACACACACACACACACGCACACACACACAAACACACACACACACACACACACACACTCACACACACACATACACACAAACACACACACACACACACACACACACACACACACACACACACACACACACACACACACACACACACACACGTCACCATCCCTTAATCAATACTCTAGTGAGAGAGACAGATGGAGCTGCTCTCTGCTGCATTACATGATCCGATACAGATACGATAAATAAATAACATAAATATCATATAAAAAGCACACATACTATATCTATCTGGTGAGAAAATAAAAAGTCTTTGCAGGTTTGTGACAGATGTGACAGATGTGTAACAGATGACAACATAAACAACAAATAAATAAAAATGAGGTGGTATAAACAGACAATAGGAGACAAAGTAAAAAAAGAGTATCTCAAATACAGCACATGCAAACCTTTACTGGTGAATGTTATGCAGCCTCTCTTTGTCGTATAGGCTGAGGGCTGACACTTCAATCCATAGCTAGGTTTAGGTAAAGTTTTGGTCATACGTACGTGATTTATGAAATGTGGCCCTTATTCTTAAAAATAATAAAAAGTGGTATACATTATTATATCCCGGCCTCTCTTCCTAAATGATTTAAGAGAGCTCCAGTTTATTTCAAGCACTTCCAACACCAATTTGGATAGACAGATTTCAAGATTGCTGTGTAAATATTGCCCCACTTAACAATGAAGGCTAAACCTACCTGACTCTCACTTATACTATTTGGCTGATCAATCCAGAGCTATTTGGACATAGATTAAACATTTAGAACACTAAATCTAAAATATGGCAGGACATTAGAGTAAAATTCCAAAGTGTTTGCACAAAACACAGATCTACCCAATTCTACTTTAATCTGGTTTTACCCGGGGCGTTGAGAGATAGTACATCTGTTCCTCCTCTGGATGATCTGACCACAACCTGTGTACAAACCCCTTGTCTACAGACAGCCAGTGGCCATACACACTGTGAGGAGATGGTCCAATGAGTCTGAGAAGGCCCTGCAGGACTGTTTCGACAGTACTGCGTGGGATGTGCTCAGGGATTCTCATGGGGAGGACATTGACATTTTTACAGATTGCATTGCGGATTACGATGTTTTCCAAACAACAAACCCTGGATTGCTCCTGCCCACTTCCACCCCAACTGGATTTGGGACTACCTCACCAAACCGTCCACAGTACGTGAGGATGAGGGCGTGTCAGGACCTCCCAGGAAACGGTCTGGTGCCGTATCTCTTCACACTGCAGACTTCACTCATAACACAGCAAAGTGTCACCTGCAGAAGTTCTTCGATGACTCTGATATTGTCTGCCTCACCTCTGATGGGGATGACAGGGAGTACAGGGAACTCACCAAAACTGGTGCCAGACAAACCTCTTCTATTTCAACACAGGGAAGACTAAGGAGCCGGTGGTGGACTTAAACAGGCGTAAACATTCTCCCCCTACATCCAGGGAACGGACACTGAGATTGTGAAATCTTGAAAAAGTGAAATAGTACCTGGGTACCTGAACAAAAAACTGGACTGATCATACAATTCTGTCGCGCTCTAAACTTGGGTTCATCACTACAAGTGACTCCTTTCATATAACACGTAGTCATTTGATCCAATGTGTATGTAAAACTATTGATTAAAGCAGCTTTAGATACAAGAATAGAAGCAGGTTTAGTTTGAAGATGTTTCTATTCTCCTGATTTGGTATCAATCTGAATCTAATGAAGCCAAACCAAGCCAGAAAATAGACATTTTGGGTAATAATTGTATTGTTCACTTTTGTTTTCTCTTCTAAATAAATGTAACTTTCTGCTTGTCTGACTGCTATTGTTTCTTGAAGCACCTGACTTCCTTTTAGTGTTCCCAGATCCAAGCAATTACTTTCATGAGTATAATGTTGTTATTTCTGAAATATTTAATAATAAATATACATAATAATGTGTGTCATACACACATTATTATTCATTGTTGTATTAATTAAATGTACGTTTTGCCCTGCAGGCTACTGTAATGAGTCTTGTGTGTAAACATATGTTGCATACTTGCGCTGTCTGCATGTGATCCATACCATAATACTCCTTCTGCAGCTCTGGACCTGAGCTTGTTATCTAAGTACCATTCCGGATGGATCCGGCATCAGGGAAGAAAAATGGGAGCGTGTCGCCATAGCAACGCCGCCTGCCACCACCGTTTGCATGGTATAGGGATAGAGGAGTGGTGCAGCCTAATATACACTCAAGGTTTCCTCGCTGTGAGCAGCAGCTTCAGTTAGCAGTGAAGAAGCAGCTTTTGTTGGGTGTCGAGAACCTCCATGTAATGAAATACCCACAGAAACCAAATCAGAACCAGGGTCATAAAGAGTTTTTTTGTGTTCCATAGCACAAAATGCCTCTTGTACTGTATCTGCAGGATTGGTCAGTCAGTACTAATGACTGACAAAGATTGCTGGGCCAGATGCTGAGGTATCTGAGCTGACGCTGTGGAAACATACAGGACTGATCTCAGAAAATTAGAATATTGTGATAAAGTTCTTTATTTTCTGTAATGCAATTAAAAAAACAAAAATGTCATACATTCTGGATTCATTACAAATCAACTGAAATATTGCAAGCCTTTTATTATTTTAATATTGCTGATTATGGCATACAGCTTAAGAAAACTCAAATATCCTATCTCTAAATATTAGAATATCATGAAAAAGTATACTAGTAGGGTGTTCAACGAATCACTTGAATCGTCTAATTAACTCGAAACACCTGCAAGGGTTTCCTGAGCCTTGAAAAACACTCAGCTTGGTTCAGTAAACTAAATCACAAGTATGGGGAAGACTGCTGATCTGACTGCTGTCCAGAGGACCATCATTGACACCCTCCATCAGGAGGGTAAGACACAAAAAGAAATGTCTCAAAGAGCAAGCTGTTCACAGAGTGCAGTTTCAAAGCACATCCACAAAAAGTCTGTTGGAAGGGGGAAATGTGGCAGGAAACGCTGCACAACCAAGAGAGATGACCGCAGCCTTAACAGCATTGTGAAGAAGAGTCGCTTCCAGAATTTGGGGGAGCTTCAAAGACAGTGGACTGAAGCTGGAGTCCAAGTATCAAAAGCCACTGTTCACAGACGTGTCCGGGAAATGGGCTACAATAGCCGTATTCCCATGGTCAAGCCACTTCTGAACTCAAGACAACGGAAGAAACGTCTGACTTGGGCTATGGAAAAGAAGCACTGGACAGTTGCAGAGTGGTCCAAAGTCCTCTTTTCAGACGAAAGCAAGTTTTGTATTTCATTTGGAAGTCAAGGCGCCAGAGTCTGGAGAAAGGCTGGAGAGGAGCAAAATCCAAGTTGCTTGAAATCCAGTGTGAAGTTCCCACAGTCAGCGATGGTTTGGGGAGCCATGTCAGCTGCTGGTGTTGGTCCACTGTGTTTCATCAAGCCCAGAGTAAATGCAGCTGTGTACCAAGAGATTTTAGAGCACTACATGCTTCCGTCTGCTGAAAAGCTCTATGGAGATGAGGAATTCATTTTCCAGCATGATCTGGCACCTGCCCACAGTGCCAAAACCACCAGTAACTGGTGTACTGACCATGGCATTACTGTCCTCGATTGGCCTGCCAATTCCCCTGACCTGAACCCCATAGAGAATATGTGGGGTATTGTGAAGAAGAAGCTGAAAGACACCAGACCCAACAATGCTAATGAGCTAAAGGCCGCTATTGAAGCATCCTGGGCATCCATAACACCTCAGCAATGCCACAGGCTGATTGCCTCCATGCCACGCCGCATTGATGCAGTAATCCGTGCAAAAGGATTCCCAACCAAGTACTGAGTGCATTAATGGACATTTTCAAATGTTTAATTTTGTTTTGCTGTTATAAATCTTTTGTTTTTACTTGGTCTGAGGAACTATTCTAATTTTTTGAGATAGGATTTTTGAGTTTTCTTAAGCTGTAAGCCATAATCAGCAATATTAAAATAATAAAAGGCTTGCAATATTTCAGTTGATTTTTAATGAATCCATAATGCATGACATTTTTGTTTTTTTAATTGCATTACAGAAAATAAAGAACTTTATCACAATATTCTAATTTTCTGAGACAGTCCTGTATGTATGTTGCTTTCTACTCTACGCTCGTACAGGTCAAAGATCATCTAATGCCTTTTCAAGGTTATTATACATTTTTAGAGATATACATACAAGAATGGTGAACAGTCATTGGATCATTTGTTTACATTTTGAACACTTTGAGCAAATTGGGGCTGCTGTGTGGATGGTCAGCGAGCTTGTTGCTACAGCAGAATACAGAAGAAAGTAGTTGAGAAGCTGTCAGAGATTCCCAATTCTATGACTTTTATTGGACCCATTTTTGGGATTTTCACTACAAACAATCACACAATTATGGAATGTATTATTTTCTATGCATTTCCTATGAGTTAGTGTTCATACCACACATCTATTTTGGGCATCTGGTATTGGGTTGATTGTAAGCTTTGAAGTCATTTTTTTTTTCTACTTCTAATATTTTATAAAATTATTAATTTCGTTAATTTCTGTGTATTCCAAAGCACATTTGAACCCACATATACATCATAACCTCTTTAAGGGAGGTAAGGTATGTTCAAGGATCAAGAATCATTGTTTGGTTTGGTTTGAGAAATCCTAGGTGAACTCCTCTTCCTTCAAGGTTTTCTACTGTTGGAAACAGCTTGAAGCTTGGGCAGCTTGAAGTATTGGATGTCTCTCCCCTTTACGTGTCCTCTCATTTGAATCTGGCAGTAACATTGTTTCTTCCCTCATCTACAACTTGTTTCTTATCCTTCTCTCCCCTCTGTCCTGTGCATGCATGCACAAACATGTACGTAATATACAGTCGAATTACGCACGGATGACTTTTGCTTGAAAATCTGCTCCATATGAGTGCGGCCCACCTCTCATATGATATATTCTGACTGACACTATTTCCAGTAGAATTGATCAATAATCTGAGGTAATTCCAATGCTCGAATTCCAAATTGTGACTTTTCCCTTGGAAATAAGTCTTATCTTAACCTGTAATATTTTGTCATCATATTATTTTATTTGTTGATTATACTTTGTATCATTATTGTGAGTGTGAAACGTAACTAGTAACTAATATCAAATGAATGTTGTGGAGTAAGTGCAAATTTGCATCTGAAGGGTAGTAGAGTAGAAGTATAAAGTATCAGAAGATAGAAATGCTGAAGAAAAGTACAAGTACATCAAACTTGTACAGTACTTGAGTAAATGTATTTTCTACCAATGCAAAAGAGCATATCAGCTAGTTATCTGATACATAACATAATTATGTGGCGTCACAGGTTACATTAGAAAAAGCCACATTCAGATTTGTCGAGGGTCCTGGTCCCTTGAGCTCCCCTGCCTTCCAGCCATATTTACGTCCTGAATGTGAATCCATGGAGAAGTACATCCACGACTCTCTTGCTGCTGGGCTAAAAAAACCCTTCTCCTCCCTTGTCAACTTTCACTTTGTGTCCAAGAAAGACAAGACCCAAGAGCATTGGTTAGCGCAGCCTCAACCAGATCATATTGAACAGATATCCAACCGCTCTCATCAGTTCTGCCTTTGAGCCGCTCCATCGCTATATTATCCTAACTGGACCTCTGGGACGCTTGTTTAGAATCCGTGAGGGGGACGAATGGAAAATAGCATTTAACACACCCTGCGGTCACTTTGAATACCTAGTCATGCCCCGGGATAAACCAACGCTCCTACAGTTTTTTAAGTCCTGGTGAATAACGTCGTCTGGGATTTCCTCAACCGCTCAGTTTTACCTCCACGACATCTTGATCTCTCCTGGGGGAACATGTCCAGCATGTCAGGTCGGTGCTCTGGAGTCTTTTGGAGAACAAGCTCTTTGTTAAAACAGAGAAGTGGGAATTCTATGTTGGATATTTGGTTTCCTCGGCTACATCATCAAGAGCAGGGTGGTGAAGACGGACTCAGACAAGATCCAGGCAGTGGCAAGTTGGTTGAAACTGTCCCCTCTCAAGCATCTGCAGCGGTTCGCCAATTTCTATCTGCGGCTCATTAGGGATTAGAGCCATGTTGTCGCGCCACCATCACCTCACCCTCATCGCTATTCTGCTGGACCCCTAAACTGACATTGCCTTTTCTAAATTGGTTCAACGTTTCCACCTAATCGTCACCTCCAGTGGGTTCACTTGCTATCCTGGTATCCACCCTGTCTCTCCTTAAGCGCCTGTTCTCCATGGACTCTGATCCCTGTGCCTTTGTGCTAGCCTGCCCGGTATGTGACCGTGGCAAGTCCTTCCACCAGCCCCCTACTGGCTGCTCCATCCCCTGCCTGTCCATGGCTGAATGAATAGATCAATATATAGAATCGGAGGGATGAAACCCTCTTTTTAATGGTCACACATGCAGAGCACACATAGTGAAATTTGTTCTCTGCCTTTAACCCATCCTAGTACCAGCAGTCTATTACTAGGAGCAGTGGGCAGCTAATGTACAGCGCCCGGGGAACAATGGGAGTGAGGGGGGAAGGGGGATGTCCGGTGCCTTGCTCAAGGGCACCATGGCAGGGCAGGAGGTGAACTGGGACCTCTCCAAGTAGCAGTCACACTCCATTTCTTTAGGTCAGGTCGGTGACTAGAACCCTACGGCTCACAGTCCAAGCCCCTACTGACTGAGCCACTGCCGGATGAATGGATGGATGGATGGATGGATGGATGGATGGATGGATGAATGGATGAATGGATGGATGAATGGATGGATGGCTGGCTGGATGGATGTATAGATAGATGAATGGATGAATGGATGAATGGATGGATGGATGGATGGATGGATGGATGCATGGATGGATGAATGAATGGATGGATGAATGAATGGATGAATGGATGGATGGCTGGATGGATAAACGAACATTCACACAGCTCTGACTATGATACCTGACTGCATGGCATCACTGTTCAAGATCAGATAAGAATTCTGGTCTTCTGAATGTCTTTGCTGTCAAGCCAACATAATCCAGGTTTTGGTTGTTCAAATATGAAATATGGGTGAAATACGTTTATAACTGACAGTAAAATAGAGGCTGAAAATAAAAACCTGTGGTCTGCTGAAATGATTTGTTCTCTGCTGTTGGGGTATCTGAATAAAAGGGACTGTCACAATATTATTCCATGTCCTCTATTGCCATCTAACGGCCAAAGTTAGGAACAGTCTACAGTAACCCCCTATTCAAACAGGTCGTGTTGTTGATCTTGAAGAAGGCCTGAGGTCCAAAATGTCATTAGTATAAAATAAATGCATATGGAGTGTGCAACACATTTTTCCTACTTTCAAGTCTAGTTCTAGTGATCAGCACAACCCTTGGCGTGCGTTACTTTTCTATTATCGCACAGTGTCAGGCTGAAGCCATCTTACTATTCAACAGGGACACTTTCATGCAGTTTTAGAAAAGAAACCTACATAATATTATCAAACTGTTGGATTGATAATAATGTAAATGGATAACCAGAAGAGGTTCAGATTATTTTCTAGTCAGTCCAAAACAATAGTCAGCTTCTTATATTACCATCAAAACAGGTTTTGTTTGCTGTAATCATTCCTCCTGTTCATACTGACCATTTAGAGATACCTTGCTAATGCACGTACAATGTAAATGATGGGGGAATACAATCCACAGTGTGTTGTAGTCAACTTTAGGTTACCACCCGACCAACGACAGCCTGGTCGACTCAGTGATGGAAAAAGAAATCACAACTCCTCTTGCTCCACTGAAAGATCATAGAGGGAGACATGCACCAGCCAACAAGCTGGACCTGAAGCCACTGCATGATCACTTTGAGTCCTTCCCCGGACTGCAGGGTGGAGCAGTAAGAAGTTAACATCTGCTTATGCAGCAGCATTGGGGAAGGAGTGGGACAGAAACGCAGTATAACCGGGCGTTGCATCACCTTAACATAGTCAAGTACAACAGAGTTATATTAATATTTCCGAAACATTTAGTTGTAAATAGCAGGCATGCCCAACAGTACAATGTGCCGTGCCTCTCGGAGGCTGTGAGCTAGGGGTACTGCTCGTAGTTAGTGATTTGAAAGTGTCGGACAAACCCTTTTCCTGGCTGTGATAGGCTTGCTAGCGTCAGGGTTGGTCGTTCTCTTCTCACGTCTATCTTTTCTTGAAAAATGTGTCTTGAAAATGGCGTTGTAATTATATCTGCGACCAAATCGATATCTTCTCCTCCTTCAGCCATTGTGGGTTAAAAAAAACAGCTTGTAGAAATCTACACAAATTAGCTCGTTCAAGTTTGCTAGCTCTGCATAGCTCTGCCTCTTAATAGTGTGTATCCAATCAAAAGACGTGCACGTGCTGACGTTATCATATGCCTGCTAGCTGGCCCCGGCGTCGCCAACTCAAAATCTGATTGGTTAACGCCACAGTTTTGTTTCTGTTCACTTTAAGCTACAGGCGCCCGCACTGTTGATTCTGAAGGCCTAAGGGCAGATTTCTTGGACCCTGGCAACACATTATGGCTGAAATATAATTGGATAAAAGCTCTAACATAAAGGCCAGCCCTCCAAATCTCGATCTGAGGCTGGAAGCAACGCAACCAAGAGGAAAGCTATGAAATGAAAAGAATAGACTATGGGGAATAATTTAATACATATTTGTGGAAAAATATATAAAAATTATATATAATGTATATTCTGATGATGTTTAGGCCAGCAGAGAAGGCCTTGCTGGCCCTGACGGCCCACCAAATACATGGAGAAGGTAAAAACAAAATTAAACAACTATGAAATCTAATAGGGAAGATTTAATGTTAGAAATCCAACAAAGGGTATTCAGATGAAATAGGATCGAGGTGGAAGTGCGCTTCTGCTGGGTGCCTGCTCATGTAGGCATAAAAGTCACCAGGATGAAAGTCAGTGATATAACTTTTGACAAAGGAGAAGGTAAGGCGATGCTCAAGAAAGAAATGATAAAGAAAAGGCACAACAGATGGGACAGGTATAACAAAGAAAAGCTTTAATGCACAGGGTGTGTTTAGAGCAGAAGTTCCCAACCTTTTTCCTTAAGGGACCTCTTTTCTATCATAGAGTAACGTGATGACTAATGTTAAGTGACATATTTTATGGAAAATTCATATTATATTCAATGACAATAACAGTGCAGAACAACTGATAAACTGTTCAATTAACCCAAAAATGAATGCAGGAAGTTTCTGTAAAATGGATGAATTTTCATCCAGAATATTTCAATATATATCAGAGATAGGTTTTCCTCTTAGTTTTAGGAATTTTTAATAACATTATCAGTCTTTATTGTATGTTATTATTTATTTTAACCATCATACATACATAATAGTATTATTTTTGACAAATGCAGTGTTTTCTTCTCCCTAACGCTTGGCTATTGTTCTATTAGCTTTTTGGTTGTTTTAACTGCATACTTGAATATAGAAGCTTGTGTATAATAATGCTGCTCATTGGGGTCCCGACCCCAAGGTTGAGAAACACGGGTTTAAAGCAGACAGAAGAGAGGAAATCGTTTTAATTAGACTACGGTTCAACCACACAGGAATAAATAAAACATTGTATCTGCTGGAGAAAAGAATATCAGATGAATGCTTTGAATGTAAAACTACAGAAAATGCGGAACATTTGATCATGTACTGCAGAAAGTACAGTTCAGGGAAGAGAGGATAAGACTAGCTCAGAAGATTGGTACGGCAGGTAGGAAATGGGACCTTGCGGGTACAACAGGAGATGGAGTGAAGGACACAGAAAGCGGTCGTGGAATATTTGAAGGAGATAGGAATGTATCATAGAATATAGATTTAGTATTTAGTTTAGTGTGTATGCTTGGTTTGTTTTCTTTAATTATAAATACTATCATTTAATTAGTACTTTATTTACCCAATGATGTAAAGTAGGGATAACATGTCATAATCATACTACACACTCCGGAACAGTAGGTGGCGGTTTGCACCTTATAACTAACGGTTGCTTCCCGCCATTAAACCAGAAAAACAAGACGAAGAAGACGTTGAGAATCGTGTGTAAACTGTCATGGCCGCTCTTCTTGACATAGTATTTTAGCAAGCAATTATATGCTAAATTAACATTTTTTCTTTGACTTTGAGTGATTGTTGCTAACTCATTGATCAGGTTTGAGATAGAGAGACACTTTGACTGTGAGCTGAGAGTTTGAGAGTGCAGCTGGAAGCACTTCGTTCAACATGAGAACTGTTTTGATGGTGGCAGAGAAACCATCCTTGGCTCAGTCGATTGCCAAAATCCTCTCTAAAGGTGAGTACGAATGTATTGCTAAGTATATGATACAAAGGAAGACTTTAATGTAACGCCCAGGATTACAGCAACAGACGAGAGTAAGTAATTTCACTTTGTTGTTTAATACAGTGCTTTACAACTACAATACTACTTACCTTTATGGAACGTTAGTGTGTCAGTTCATTTGTCAAAACAACTTAAACGTTTGAAAAAAGAGAATTGGAGTACCGTTTGAGTGATCATTTTCTGGTGTAGGCTAATTAAAATACAAAAATACATCGTTTTAAAAATCGTGTTTACTGAAGTGAATGGCGAACGATAGAAACACTCTCCTCGGCACAGCAGCGCCTACTTTCAACTTGTTTATTTCTTAATATTTATATTCTTATTCATAAGACAAGTACAAGCTAAATAAAATTATTTATAAATGTAATATCTGCCGTTTCCTTGGCTACTATGTACGCCAATTGTTGGTATTTAGGAAACACTTTTTGGATGGGCTACTACTCTGATCACTCATCACTCTATACAACCTATTAAACCCTTATTTAACGTAATTTAGGCAGCAAATTCTACATAAAAAAAGGTCTCTGATGATCATCGTATCTATTTCGGGGTAACATCGTTGGTGTTGACGGCCCTCGCGATAAACTGATGACATTTCCTTTTCCATTAACCAGTGTGTGATCTCTGCCAGAGCCCATCCTGGGTTCCCTTCAGTCTTTACTTCCTGTCGGTCTTGTGCAGGTTTCTTTGTCGTCCATCTCTTTGTGTCTTTAACCTCTCTTGCTTTTTCTGCGCTGCTTTCTTTTCTTTTCTTTTTCTTGTTCTCTTTTTCTTTTCTTTAATGGGGACAGTTCAGCCATCATGCATCCAAAGTTTCCTGCTCTCCACATATTCCATAGTGTTTTCGGATTTTGTGCCACACCTGACGTTGTTAAATTGACCGGACTTCTTTCTGCGGATTTATTTGAATGGACGTGCACCTAGGATTAGAGCGTCCTTAGTCGACCAATCCGAATCAACTATTCAACTAAACCGTCATTGAAGAATAACGTAATTATGAGATAAGATTATCATCATAGAAGTGTGTGTATATGTATATGTATATGTATATGTATATATATATATATATATATATATATATATATATATATATATATATATATATATATATATATATATATATATATATATATATATGTGTGTGTGTATATATATGTGTGTGTGTATATATATATATATATATATATATATATATATATATATATATATATATATATATATATATATATGTGTGTGTGTATATATATATATATATATATATATATATATATATATATATATATATATATATATATATATATATATATTTAGCGCAGTTGTATATAAATAGAAAAAAAACAAGGTTCACAAATATATTTATGATGCACACATGAAAATGAAAAAAATGCATTTTATGAATTGAGCAACATCAGGGGAATCTCAAAGTTCCCACACAAAAAGCAATTTTTAAATGCAGGTTCAACAGTTTGTGTATGGCAGTTAATACCCCACTAGTGAATTTTGAAGCTTTTACGTGTCTTTAAAAAGGCGGTTGCTAACAACAAGTGGCTAAATTATGCTAAACGTCATTACTTAAAATTACTTTTACTTGAGTATAATACTCTTTCCAACCCTGGTGATACTGTAATGTGTTATAGTGGAGAATACTTTAAACTTCTCTGTTGATGGGATAAAAACTACAAACTGGACCCCAAGTAATTCAGGAGTTAAAGGCTGCCAAAATACTCCATATGGACACAATAATGATACCAGTTAATGTAAAATAAATAAGATAAGCTGTTAACAGGCACGTATTGAATGAAAAATGATATTAAAAACACATTTGTGGTGACCAAGATCCTAAGTTGACATTAGAGCCAGGGACTTTTGTTGGACAAATCATTGCGATAAATGAGATTATTATTATTATTATTATTATTATTATTATTATAAGACAATTTTACATATTTGAAATGATGATATAAAAGCATAATAATGCAAGTCCACCTTTTTCAAAAGCACTTAACTTTTAATTCTTAATGTTTAAGACCTTTTTTTTGAAAAGTAACAACATATTAGCTAAAAGTTATGTTGCCACTGTTTTTAAACAAAGTCGACATACTGGTTCATTTAAGTAAACAGGCTTCACTTCTCTCATTTGGCTTAAGCCCAAAATGTTCCCACACTGGAGCTGTGGAGTGAAACTTTGAAACCAAGTCCATTCTTCTAAACTTTCTGGCCAGTAAGTAGCTGACGGGAAAAACACCCAATAGCCTCAACGTTATCTTCACTTCACCTGAGGCCTGTACTACACAGCCAGGATATATTTTTGTCATCCGCTTAACTATCCCTTACAACCCCGATCCCGCTAAGTGGTTTTACGACACTGGTTATTAACAACATATTAAATCAACCCAGGGTCTCTCATGCTGGCTATGAGCGCGTTCACATAAAAGGGGCGGGGTTTGCGGATTATGACCAATCACAAACATGTCTACTGTCAGAAGAGTGCCATATTTAGCAAATAAAGAGGAAACTGTAATAATAAACAAATACAAAATACTTAAATTCATAATGCAGCTGCCAAATGCAGGAAGGACAGGCAAAAGAAATCTCTGACTGTGTGAGTCTGTGATTTAAAAACTTTGAAACGGGGACAGAAGCAACCAGAAGTGACATCATTCGGTTTAGGCGCTGCGGCAAAGACTTATAATGGGAGGGGAAGCCTGCTGTTAATTCAGGCATCATGTTGGATACATTTTTGGTGACATTCTTATGCAAACACGCATGTAAAGACAACAGGCACAAATGATGAGATCATAACGTACAATAAGTCGGTAACGTAATTATCGTGACAGGCCTATCAGTCGGTCCCGTTCAGCTATGCCTGGAGATGGCACATATACAAGCTATGGTAATGAGCTCAAACTCCAGAGAGTAGCTGGCCGTGGGGAAGCAGCTGGGGTTCTTCTTGAGCACAGGCATCCTCAGGGACACAGGGATGGTCTCTAGACCAAATGCATTGTCCAGTCCCCTGCAGGAGTGGCTGGTGTGGCAGCTGGCCTCATGGATGACCTGAGGCACCCGGTTCAAGTCGATGTTCTCCCTAGTGAGAGATCACAGACAGGCTTCACTGTCTGTCAACGGGTGCGTTCAAACATCAGTCTGTCTGTGAATATTATTGTGATTCTCGACACGTCATGTCTCCGTCATGACTAAACTATCATTCCTGAACACTCTCCATAAAAATCCCCTAAAAAAATTGCGCTTAATACACACAGCATTTCAGTTATTTTTTTGGTTTGTCACGTGCAAGCAATGTAAAGGTTAACTGTCTCGTCACATCAAGAAATGACAATCGTTAGTCATTCACCCGGCAGAGGAGCTTGTTCAGCGGCAGACTGCTGTCCCTGTCCTCCTCCACAGACAGGCTCAATAACTCTTTTGTCCCCCTGGCCATAAGACTGTACAACTCCTCTGGGAGATGGCTGGGAGATTCCAACATTTGTAATTATTCATAACGGTCTGTATTTTTACATTTGTAAAAATTTGTAAAAAAGTATTTGTACTTACTCTTTAATGGAGGGAGGGGTGTGAGTGTGTAATGTTAATTAATGTATTTTAAGCTACTGGATGCCTAAATTTCCCTCGGGATGAATAAAGTATCTATCTATCATTATTATAATGCGGTTGTATAAAAATTCAATAGTAAAACATTTTAAATTGTATTTATAATAATTAATAGGGTAAATGTAAATGTCCCTATTATGTCTACCAGTTCCACTTATCAGACACACACACACACATTTTCATTTAGTCTCCACTCCTATGCTATGGTACATGGCATTTGAAATATGCGTTCTTTACAATCAAAGTCAAAACTAGTGGAAATTACTTATTACTGTCCAATACTTCATTCATTGTTGTGATGTTTTCTGTATTTCTATCATATGGGGTGCTTTTCGCATTCAATAGACTTATACAATATCACTAATATTTAAATATGAGTTAATTATCTAAATTATGGAGATGATTCATCAGGTGAGGTCAAAATTAGGGAGGAAAATGGTTCAAAATTCAGAAAATCCCCATTGAAACAGTCATGTCAAAATAACTATATGAAATAAATCTGTATACAGTGCATAAACATAACATGAAAAGTATAAATTGAAAATGCAGAGAAGTAATTAGCTATGCTTATTTACATGCACCCTAGACCAACCCCAAGCAAAAATATTAATTAGAAAAATATATAAAGATAAGATACACATTTATTGTCTTTTTAACAATATAAAAATATAAGTGTGAAATATACATGTTTATTATGCTTTGTCATTGCAATGAACTATACTATGCAGCTATACTCTTGTTTTGAAAATGAATAATATTTCTAATTTCGGTAATATTCTAACAAATGCTTCGATAACTAAATATCGACTAATCGATTGGATTACAAAAAAAATGTCTTTAATGTAAAACACAGCAAAAAATGATGATGTAGTTTTTTTCTATTTGCAACTGGATTTATATGGTACATGGACTTAATAGGTAGTTTTACCCTATAAATATATATTCTATGTATTCTTTGCGAGATTGAAGATGTATACAAGTTGTGTGTGGGTTAGGTGACAGTTGAAATCTATATCACAATATTAATATAATCTTTTTATGAAGTATCTATATGACAATATTCATGTTAAAGTCATTAATTTAAAAAGTCAGAAAATGTATTGCCTACTTTGATACAACCAGATACAGCAACTATGATAATCACTTGATCGTGTGAGTAATATCTAAGAATCATTTCACCTCAAATGTGAGAGTGTTCTTCTTTTCTCTGTTTTTATGTCGCAGTAAGTTAAAAATAAATTCATTAAATGTTTTGGTCTTTAAATGCCAGACACTTGTCAAAAATGCCCATTGCCATTTACCAGAATGCATTTGACGTGTCCAAATGTTTTGTTTTGTCTGAGGAAAAAGAGATTCAATTTATAATGGTATGAAACAGAAAATGATAACTGGAGTTGTCATTTCTGCTCAAATGTGAAAATAGTCTATCTTAAAATCCCAGTTCTCAAGTTGACATATCTAAATTTCTATGTTTTTCCGACTCATAGAACAAAATAAAAATTCGTAATTTGAAATAATATAAAAAGCAAAGAACACATGTGACAAGTTGGAACCAGTCAATGCTTGAGGTCTTTAAAAATGTTCTGTTAATCAACTGATCCATTCATCAACTAACCCTTTCAGAATGACTCTTTGGTTGAGAATAAAATCTGTGTACATGTATACTCACACATAGCTCCACGTTGCGATGCTGCGCTCGTTGATGCGGCTGGGCAGGTTGACCAGCTGGCTGTAGTAGTCTTGCAGGCTGTATGTGCAGAAGGATTCATCCACACATTGGCTGCCCAGTGGCATGGCCAGACACTGGTGGAGGGCCGTCAGGCAGAGCAGAAAGACGCGCAGCAGCTGCACACAGAGAGCAACCAGGATTATGTTAGTCTGATTTATCTGACTCAGTTACCTGCAGATGTTACAATTGTCTGTTTTTCCACTTAACAGAGCTGTCCAAATTTAAATGTGGTAACTTAAAGAGACTGGCAGACAGTTAACTTTACTGTGTGAAAGATACTGCATGATCATACATCTCTGGCCAAATTGTACAAAGAATCTCCAATCGCAATGTTGTAGAATTTGTTATGATTTATTGTACCCTTCTTTAAGTCATAAGCAGACATCACTGACTGGCAGGCATTTCATACTGAATTTAATCAAGGCTAGTTTTGACTTTTGCACTCTGGTCAGATATGTGACTTGTTTACTTATTCTTTGATCAGATAGCCTAGTGGGTAATTGAAATAATAAATGTGCCTATTTTAGACTGTATTGTATTATAAGTTCTTATACTTCATATAGCTACTTGTGTTAAGACAACATTTACCGTTTGAGAAGTTCAGAAACAGAATTGTTTTGGTGTCTGTACTAAAACACGAGTATCGTATCGTCATTACTACTGAACAAATTCCAAGGATATGCAGCCCTACTTTGATATAACTTTGGAAGTTGGTCAGTCATCGCCAGCATCAACATCAACATCAAGCAGGTTTCTTACCTGGAGCTGTTCCATTGCTGAAGTTTAGGACTGGATTGGTGTGATGGAGCTTATGCTGGCTGCTATATTTTTTTTGTTGTTTTCTTTGGTCTCCAGTGTGTCCGTTGGCTTGGAGTCGATCTGCGACCTGTATCTGGACCTGCTTCTATTTATATGCGCTTTAGTCGGGATTGGTACCGTCCTCTGTGTGTGGATGTGTGTGAGGTGGAGGAAAACATATTGGTCACTCTGGTTCTCCTCATAATAGTGTGTGTATTGTGTCCATGTTCCTGTCATTAGCATTCAGCCTTGAGAGAATAATTGTATTCAGAGAAGACGTCAGTGTGTAGCATTGAGCCCAGGTAACTAAGGGAGGACCCTCTCTTCCCACTCACTCACTGGAAAAGGGACACAGCCCACAGGTCTCATGTTCCTGCCTCACTCGCTACCACTCTGACCTCCTGATAAACTCCACGTCTGACGCAATTCAAAAGTTCAACAAAAAAATCCATATGTTAATTTATTTGTATTCTCTTGAATTGCTTTAATATCACTATATCTTCTATTATATTAGCATGATATAGAAGATAAGGGTGGCGTTATTCTATAACTAAAGTTTTGGGGTCATGCAAAACATTGTCTTCCAAGACACCACTGTATTTTAAACATAATTGTAGCAAGACATCTTTATGGAACAACAACTTTACATGTACTTCTATATTTATTTTCAAGTAAGATGTGAATAATGTCAAACAAGGTGTACACTAAATAGCAGAAGAAATCAAATAAATGCTACACATCAAGCTTAAAGTCTTTCCTGATGAAGGGCTTTTTTCATGATCTCAAAAATGTGCACCCTCTTACTGGCTAACTTTAATGTTTAACTCATTGTGTATCATCTATCAATTTCTGATTTTATCTTTCCAAACAACGTATAACAAGTTTGTTTTCTGTGTCATTGAGTGAGCACATTGAAAAATGCACTTTTCTTCTTCCAGATTGACATAGTCCAGCTTCAACATGTATAAAATGAAACACCAGATCTCAGTTGGGTTCATTAAGAGCTTCTTCGTCCATGTCATCAGCGCACTGTTCTTAACTTTGGACAGTTTTTAACAAATAAATATTAATCCTTTTGTAATTAGAAAGTACTTTGCCAAACCCAAAGTTGCGCACTTTTGACCCCGGCCTTCGTCTTGATCTCCACTACACACCTGGAACGTTTTGTGACTGCATGTTGCACAGTTGTGACAATATCACGTTGACAAAATCTGTCACAAACACAGAAATATAAACACCTCACAAAGTACTCAGAACCACCTCTGTGGTACTTCTTGCTACAGCTGGTGTATCCAGGAGCACATATTGCCATGATGACACAGACACACCAACACCAACACCACACCGCTTCTCTGCTCCCTTTACTGGCTAGTAAAGGGTGCCGAGAAGCGGTGCAGTGGAGGCCCGAATCTGCTTCAAGACTCTGGTGCTGGCCTACCGTGCTGTGAATGGATCAGCCCCTTCCTACATCCAGGCCATGGTCAAACCATTACGTTCATTTCACTCTGCATCGACCAATCAGCTCGCTACTCCCTCACTGTGATTGGGACCCAGATTCCATCCATCCATCCATCATCTACCGCTTATCCGGGGTCGGGTCGCGGGGGCAGCAGCTCCAGTAAGGAACCCCAAACTTCCCTTCTCCGGGCCACATCTGCCAGCTCCGACTGGGGGATCCCGAGGCGTTCCCAGGTCAGTGAGGAGATATAATCTCTCCACCGAGTCCTGGGTCTTCCCCGGGGTCTCTTCCCAGCTGGACGTGCCTGGAACACCTGCCTAGGGGGGCGCCCAGGTGGTATCCTTACCAGATGCCCAAAACCACCTCAACTGGCTCCTTTCAACGCAAAGGAGCAGCGGCTCTACTCCGAGTCTCTCCCGGATGGCTGAGCTTCTCACCCTATCTCTAAGGGAGACGCCAGCCACCCGCCTGAGAAAACCCATTTTGGCCGCTTGTACCCGCAATCTCGTTCTTTCGGTCATTACCCAGCCTTCATGACCATAGGTGAGGGTAGGAACGAAGATCAACCAGTAGATCGAGAGCTTTGCCTTCTGGCTCGGCTCTCTTTTCGTCACAACGGTGCGGTAAAGCAAATGTAATACCGCTTCCGCTGCTCCGATTCTCTGGCCAATCTCTCGCTCCATCGTTCCCTCACTCGCAAACAAGACCCTGAGGTACTTAAACTCCTTCACTTGGGGTAAGGGCTCATTCCATTCATTCATAGCAGGCAATTCACCGGTTTCCTGCGGCATTGCCTCAGATTTTGAGGTGCTGATCCTCATCCCAACCGCTTCACACTTGGCTGCGAACCGATCCGGTGACTGCTGAAGGTCACAGACCGATGATGCCATCAGGACCACATCATCTGCAAAGAGCAGCGATGAGATCCTCAGGCCACCAAACTGCAAATCAAATCAAATCAAATTTATTTGTATAGCCCAATATCACAAATTAGAGACAGACACTCCGGGGATGATACCCCGGATGGTGAGTTAGTAACATACATTTACATAAATGCATACAGATAGAGAGGGAGAAGAGAGAGGGAGAGAAGGAAGAGAGCAGGGAGGTGTCCCCCGGCAGTCTAAGCCTATAGCAGCATAACTAGGGGCTGATCTAGGGCAAACCTGAGCCAGCCCTAACTATAAGCTTTATCAAAAAGGAAAGTCTTTAGCCTACTCTTAAATGTGGAGAGTGTGTCTGCCTCCCGAACACAAACTGGAAGCTGGTTCCACTGGAGAGGAGCTTGATAGCTGAAGGCTCTGGCTCCCATTGTACTCTTAGAGACTCTAGGAACCACAAGTAACCCTGCAGTCTGGGAGCGTAATGCTCTAGTTGGTTTATAAGGTACTATGAGATCTTTAAGATATGCTGGAGCCTGACCTTTAATTGATTTGTAAGTCAGGAGAAGGATTTTGAATTATATTCTGTATTTTACCGGGAGCCAGTGCAGAGCAGCTAATACAGGAGTAATATGATCCCGTTTCCTTGTTCTAGTCAATACACGTGCCGCTGCATTTTGGATCAACTGAAGAGTCTTAAGCGACTTTTTGGGACAACCTGATAACAATGAGTTGCAGTAATCCAGCCTTGAAGTAACAAATGCATGGACTAGTTTTTCTGCATCATTTTGAGACAGGATGTGTCTTATTTTTGCAATGTTACGTAGATGAAAGAAGGCAGTCCTTGAGATTTGTTTTATGTGGGAGTTAAACGACAGATCTTGATCAAAGATGACGCCAAGATTCCTTACAGTGGTGCTGGAGGCCAAGTTAATGCCATCCAGAGCTTCTATGTCATTAGAAAATGCGTTTCGGAGGCGTTTAGGGCCAAGTATAATAACTTCAGTTTTGTCTGTGTTTAACATCAAAAAGTTGCTAGACATCCAAGTTTTTATGTCCTTAAGGCATGCTTGAAGTTTAGCCAATTGATTGGTTTCATCTGGTTTAATTGATAGATATAATTGGGTATCATCCGCATAACAATGAAAGTTTATAGAGTGGTTCCTTATAATATTGCCCAAAGGAAGCATATATAAGGTGAATAGAATCGGTCCAAGTACAGAACCCTGCGGAACTCCAAGACTGACTTTGGCTGTCATGGAGGATTTATCGTTAACAAGTACAAATTGAGATCGCTCAGATAAATAGGACTTGAACCAGCTTAGTGCGGTTCCTTTTATGCCAACACAATGTTCCAGTCTCTGTAGTAGAATGTCATGATCAACAGTGTCGAAAGCAGCACTGAGGTCTAACAAGACAAGAACAGAGACAAGTCCTTTGTCTGATGCCAATAGAAGGTCATTGGTAACTTTCACCAGTGCCGTCTCTGTGCTATGATGAACTCTCAATCCAGATTGAAAAACCTCAAATAAACTATTATTATGTAAAAAGTCACACAACTGTTTTGCGACTGCTTTCTCAAGGATTTTAGCGAGAAAGGGTAGGTTAGATATCGGCCTATAGTTGGCTAAAACCTCTGGATCAAGACCAGGCTTTTTAAGAAGTGGTTTTATTACAGCTACTTTAAAGGATTTTGGTACGTAGCCAGATAATAGAGACAGGTTGATCATATTTAATAACGAAGTGTTAATTAAGGGTAAAACTTCTTTAAACAGTTTAGTTGGAATCGGGTCCAAAAGACAGGTTGATGGTTTAGACGATGAGATTGTTGAAGTTAGTTGGTTAAGGTTGATTGGAGTAAAACAGTCTAGATATATTTCAGGAGTTACAGATGTTTTTAAAATTCCAACAGTTGAAGTTAAGTCATTACCAATTGAGGTCAGGAGGAGATTAATTTTGTCTCTAATAATTATAATTTTATCGTTAAAAAAACTCATAAAGTCGTCACTACTGAGAGATATAGGAACAGAAGGCTCTGTAGAGCTGTGGCTCTCTGTCAGCCTGGCTACAGTGCTGAAAAGAAACCTGGGGTTGTTCTTATTTTCTTCTATTAAGGAAGAGTAATAAGCTGCTCTGGCATTACGGAGAGCCTTCTTATACGTTTTAAGATGATCTAACCAGACTAAACGAGATTCTTCCAATTTAGTGGAACGCCATTTACTTTCAAGATTTCTCGACTTTTGTTTTAGTTTGCGGATTTGTAAATTAAGCCATGGAGCTTTCTTTTTCTGTTTATGATCTTCTTCTTTAGAGGAGCGACAGAGTCGAGTGTTATTCGCAGTGAGGCTGCAGCGCTATCAACAAGATGATTAATTTGGGAGGGACTAAAGTTAGCATTGGAGTCCTCCATTATATTGATATTGAGTTCTGGTATTGTATTAAGTGCTGATGGAATCACTTCCTTAAATTTAGTCACAGCACTTTCAGATAAACATCGAGCGTAGGATATTTTGCCTACTGGCTTGTAGTCCAGTAACAGGACTTCAAAAGTTATTAAAAAATGGTCTGATAAAAGAGGGTTACGCAACCCCTCTCCTCCACGACTACGCCTCGATATCCTGTCCATGAAAATCACAAAC
>NC_041363.1:29799533-29834533 GCF_900634415.1 Cottoperca gobio | reverse complement strand
GTAAATTGACCCTTATACATTTGTACACATTTTGAAGAGTAACTCCACCCAGTCTAATAATCTAAATTGCCCTGCCAACTAGTTTTTTGCACATTGTGCAGCAGTGATACCATTGCACTATAGTCCCCCTCTACATCACATCTAGAAGGTAGAAGTCTCTCAAACATATTTGAGAGACTTCTACCTTCCAACCCATAGAGGCCGTTGCAGGTATGTTTTTCCTCCTTCCAACATGAACTGTGAAGTTACCCTTTAAGGTGACTAAGGACTTAGATCATATGGAAAGCGATTGCTATGCCTAAAAATGTACTTGTTTATATTTGGATCTTTCTACCGTTTAGTCACTATTTCTCTTGCCTCACAGGTGCTGGATGCCATCCAGCCAGTGATGAACAAAGGGAGTGTCAGGGAGCAGAGTGTTTACCGTGCCAAATTCAGCTCTATCACTGACACTGACATCTGGAATGCCATGAACCGCCTGGGAGAGCCCAACCGCAATGAAGCCCTTGCAGTAGATGCTCGTCAGGAGCTGGATCTGCGCATCGGCTGTGCCTTCACCCGGTACACAGTTGTCTACAGCCACACACCGCCACCTTATGCTAGATTTACGACCTAACATATCTGATGCATTGTATTTATTCATAATCAAAGAAATGGGAGCCAATCTATATCATTCCTAGAATTTAGAAAAATGTATAACTAAAATGTTTCTTTGAACAACTTAAGCCAGTTCCACTAGTAGTGGAGCCCAAATCATGTTGGCTCCATATCATTTTTGGCTTTACTACAGTGTTTCTCAAACATTTTCAGACCAAGGACCACTTGACTAATAAAAAAAACACTCACGGACCACCTAACTCTCCAAATATCCAAAAACAATAGGCCTGCTTACCACTCCAACAGCTATCACAAATGACAGCCTAATAATGAGCTTTATGTGACCTTCTCTATATCGCTCGTTCACACATTAAATCAACAATACAAATACAACTACGGATTCTACAAGCATTTCGTTCATATGCGATTTAAACGGTAAATGCTGATAGATTTTACACATATGAAATGTAGACTACATTTATTACTGAGTTTATGTCCGTACAGAGCCGCAACTTACCCACAGCAAGATCGTTTGCTAATGAGATTTATGTGGTCAAAATTAAAGTTACGGATGTAACTACAGTTCTATGAATCCTGGAGACCGCCAGAGGTTATGCTTAACCCACCTAAGCCTAGTGGTTTTGTGAACAAAAAACACTGCAATTATACATGAATAAGAGATTTGGCATGTTACATTTGAAGTTTGAAATGTATAGAACTATTTCCAGTAAACGTTTTGAGTCTTTTACTCTTAAATCTGCAAAAACAGGCTATAAAATGGAAAATATGTTCAGGCATTTTTCCCCACACACAGGGTAATTCTCTCCTCTCTGAGTGTCACTTCACATGCAGAGGTTTTGGTGGTACTGCCAGTGACTGTTCCTGTCTGCCTGCGAAACGGTCACATTAACGCTAAAGGAAACAAAGTATTCTCTATCAGCTTGTGTTAACGATCTCACCGTTGATGAACTTGTCCGGAGAGTCCGCCAGTCCGAGAGTCCAAACAGTGAACACACACTACAGCTCGTTGCAGCCTTGGAGGGTGAGAAACCCTTAACTCCGACCAATGCGATCACGAGGCTACAAGCGACAAGCTTCGAGTAATTAATAATTTTTTATGTAGCTCAAGCTGATGCTCAGTGAGTACTAGCCTGCGTCTAGCGAGAAGAAATTAAAGACTGATCTCGTAGATGACATCGGAATTTATACATGACCGGGGTCATCCGAGGTCACACGTGACTTTGTTCATAAAAATACTCTACCTCGAAGATATTTAGTGTTGAGCACTGCTTCTGTCGGTCAGTAAGGATGAAATAGAAATGCAGATTAAGTGGAAATAATAATCTAAATTTAAACTGATTCTTTTTGGGGATGATACACAGTTGATTCCCTATTCGGCTAATTTGATTACAACTGATCTAAGGTAATTATGAATGTAAACTAAGCCTGTCTTTTGTCGGTCAAATATTTTTCAGGTTCCAGACAAAGTATTTCCAGGGAAAATACGGCAATCTAGACTCCTCTTTAATCTCATTTGGACCATGCCAGACTCCAACACTAGGCTTCTGCGTGGAACGCCATGACAAGATCCAGTCCTTTAAACCGGAGACTTACTGGATCCTTCAGGCAAAGGTAAATCCCCGGTTTCACCCCCCTCCCCCAACAGAGTGGCAACGATCTCTTCCTTCTGTGCTATATTGACAGACATGCTGTGTTTTGGTCAGGTGTTTAGAGGAAAGGAGAGCCCACTGACATTGGACTGGAACAGGCTAAGAGTCTTCGATAGGGAGGTGGGTCAGATGTTTGTCAACCTGGCCAAGACATCCCGGGATGCTCAGGTAAGAGCAAATAAATTATTTAATAGTAAATAGCTATAATCCTGATGAAGATTTAAGCATAGTTTACACTATACTACTTTAGCCCTGATTTGAAACTCGCAGATCCGAGTAAAATCAGCGTTGGCTTGTTGCTCGCAAATCTTTACTGTATGTTTTGCATTTGTTACACAGACCAAAGTTGTTGTTGCATCAAAAAGGAAATGGGTTGTAAATACAGTGGATACTTGTGGTAACAGGCTATTTTTTCAACAAAAACGTCAACAAAGAAAAGTCCCAGTTTGCTTGAACAAGAAATCATGTGTCGTGCATGGTACTACGTTATTTACCGTGTAACTTCTTGCATGTATTTTCGTGGCTTGGAGACCAGACATTGATCTGGGATTCCTCCCGTTGATCCATCTTGTAGTCTGTGACCCTCTTGTCGCCGGTCAGTTTTGAAGTGTGAAAACCTACTTCAAGACTCCCGATGACGAGACAGCAGGTGATCTGATGACTTTGAAAGTTGTGTAGTGTGAACTTGGCATTAGGACATTTTAATACTATAGACTAGAATGTCTAAATGGATTTTAAAACAACATGAGCCTAAGTGTTCTACCTGAATTCTTCCTGTATTGGAAATCAGTCAATGTTAGGACACTTAAACTGGCAAAACTTCACAAGAGAATCCGTAGGCGCGCAAGTCAATTTCCACTTACCCAAGGTCAGGCAGAATTGGAGCTCACCTTAGTTGATCTCTGATGTAAGTTATATAATACCTCTCTTAATACAGGTGGAGTCAGTGAGTAAGAAAGAGAAGGCGAAGCAGAGGCCTCAGGCCTTGAACACAGTGGAGATGTTGAGAGTGGCCAGCTCTGCCTTGGGTATGTTCACATCAAATAAGCAGTGTTTCATCAGTTGTGATATCTCTATAACTATTTGTTCTCCTCTAGGTAATGAATATTTGGGATTTTGAGAATGTGTATACAATATATATAATGTGTGTTGATGT
Organism: Cottoperca gobio; assembly: GCF_900634415.1. Taxonomy (NCBI): domain Eukaryota; kingdom Metazoa; phylum Chordata; class Actinopteri; order Perciformes; family Bovichtidae; genus Cottoperca; species Cottoperca gobio. The sequence goes on along the minus strand of NC_041363.1, from coordinate 29,831,110 downwards.
GCTGTAACTGTTCAGTGTTGGGTCAATGCTGATGTTCCGCATTTCTTAATTTGGATTAGAACTGCAACTCTCAATTATTTTCATAGTCAATTAATCTGCTGATTATTTTCTTCTCAGAACCGTTTGCTCTAAGAAATGTAACAAAATAGTATAAAAAAACTCCATATCTCAATTTTCCAGAGGTGATTTCATCAAAAAGCTTGTTTTTCCCAACCAACAATGAAAACATAGCAACAAATAACAAATCCTCACAACTGGAACTAGGGAATGTTCAGCATTCTTGCTTTATAAATGAGTCGTGATCATTTTTCTGTCAGTTGACTAATTGCTTACACTGTGGTTTGGATATATAATTAATTTATGAATGCTTTTAGATTCAAGTTGGAGAGCTTTAAAGGATAAGACTGCTATTTTATAGTTTTCTTTTTTTCAGCCCCAAGTCTATTGGTCTGCTCTGTAGGTTTTAGAAAACGTTACTCAAACAGCAGGAAATAGTGCATTTGTTGGGGACAATTTTTGGTGCATTAATCCACGTTTGATGCTCCAGTGAGTGTTTGTGGCAGCAGGACGGTGTGTGTGTGTGTGTGTGTGTGTGTGTGTGTGTGAGAGAGATTGAGTCAAATAAGTTTGTGTGTGTACAAAAAATGTTTACAGTATCATTAAACATATCACGATATTTTTGTACACCACTAAAAAATAGGAGATGCCGTTTCAGTAGGTTTCCAATAGAAGGTAATGGAAATATTGGACAGGAAGAACTACATTCGATACTGTGGTTAAAGGAAAATCCACTTTTAAATAATATATTTAAAGGTTTTAGTCAAGGAAACTGTTGAGTCCAACCATCACCCTTATTCAGACTGATACTCAGTAAGATCAAGTAATAAGAGCACCAGCTCCAGTTTTGTGAGTGTGTAAGAAGAAAATAAAAATAAATGTGATACTTTTTGATGTCTCAGGCATGGGTCCGCAGCATACTATGCAGATTGCAGAGCGCCTGTATATACAGGGTTACATCAGCTACCCACGTACTGAGACGACTCACTACCCAGAGCACTTTGACCTGAAGGGAACACTGAAGCAGCAGACCAACAATCCCATGTGGGCAGAAGAGGTGAGCACCACTGTGGAGAATACATAACAGGATTAATGCCCTGATACACTCAAGGCCAGCAGTGTATGCATACAGAAACAGTCCACACTCCATACTTGGTCCGTTTGAGGACTTGAACCGGCGACCCTCCGGTTCCTAAGCTAATACATCTCTTCTGTAGAGATATATTAGCTTGGGAACCGAAGGGTCGCAGGCTTACAAATGAATGTTTAAAAAAATAAAAATAAAAAAAGAGTGTTGCCTCTCCATCAGGTGAAGGCTCTGCTTTCAACTGGATTAAACCAACCCAGGAAAGGAAGTGATGCTGGAGACCATCCACCTATAACGCCCATGCGTGCTGCGTCAGAAGGGGAACTGGGTGAGTCATACAACTTATGAGATAATGATTAATAGATCATGCATATCACCACAGAGCAACAAGTTATAAAGATATCAGCTGTCAAAATAGCCATTTCATTGTATATGATATACTAATGACAGACTTTCTATTTCATCCTTACTGACCGCCAGAGGCAATGCTTAACAATAAATATCTTCCCATACACAGGTTGAGTATTTATATCAGGGGTGGGGAACCTCTGGCCTCCGGGCCGTATACGGCCCGCGAGACCATTTGATCCGACCCTCGAGGTAATTCAAGACACCCAAAAAAATCCACTAGAAAAAAACCCAAAAAAATCTAGACAGCAATAGATGGGCAATTGACTGTTGACTGTTTCCTGGGCAAGATCAGGGTCCTTGAACACAACACGAGCGGAACGTGTCATCACGTGGTCACGACATGTCAAAAAACTTCAATATTAAACGAGACAGTCATTGACATCAGCGAACGCAGCATGGCGAGTGTAAAACAGAGAAAGCTGGATGCGGAATGACGCACTTTCCAGGAGAAATGGACGAACGATTATTTCTTTGTTGAAGTTAAGAACAGACTATACCACCACTGCTGTGCAATTATCTCTGCCATTTACGATACTCACTTTTTATAATTTGTGCAATTATCACTGCCATGTGCAATATTCACTTTATTTTCTATCAACCACTTGGTAATTATATTATTTGTTCTATTTAATTATTGTCTACTGCCTTTTATGTTATATGTTCTTTTGCTGTGACAGTGTGCTTTACAGACTGTACAGGGTACGGAAACGATGAGTTTAATAATTATTATGGCCCTCGAATGATGTTGTAAAAAAATAAAATGGCCCCAAAAGGTTCACCACCCGTTTTATATCAACAAAGTCACGTGTGACCTCGGACGGCCCCTGTCATGTATAAGTTCCGGTGTCATCAATGAGATCAGTTCTTTCCTATAATTTGACTGTTCCATAGTCAGCAGAGTGCTCTCGCTCAAGACTGATGTAGCAGTCTTAGACATTACTAGTTCTAGGTCTAGGATGCAAGCTAAAATGTCAGTTAGGTTAGGGATAACAGGGTGAACATGACCCCGACGCAAAGCACTGCACATTATCCCGCTAATTACAAGGCTACTTACCAAATAAATCAATAATTTGACACAACATATTGATTAACAATGTTTTATTGATTTTAATAATGATTGTATTGCTTCCACTAAGAAAAAATGTCTGTTAGATTCTACTTCATAGCAACGGTTGGAACTGTGGTGATAGCAACGTAACGCCTTTTTATTCATATTATTATGTCAAACTTTGACAAGTGTCCACATATCCAGCTGATTGCTGTATAACTGACAGTCAAGAAGACGAGGAAAGAAAGTTCTCTCTGTAGAATTTATAACAGATCATTAAATGAGCACTGGTTAGAGGTTTTCTGCCCGGTAACTGTTCACATTTCATTTTCCATTAACCAGTGTGTGATCTCTGCCAGAGCCCATCCCGGGTTCCCTTCAATCTTTACTTCCTATCGGTCTTCTTCTGCAGGTTTCTCTGTCGTCCAGCTCTTTGTGTCTTTAAGCTCTCTTGCTTTTTCTTTCTCTTTTTCTTTTCTTTATTGGGCACAGTTCAGCCATCATGCTTCCAAAGTTTCCTGCTCTCCACATATAGGCTATAAAAATGAATATTCAAAAAATATTCCATGGTGTTTTCGGGTGGACTAACGGAAAACAAATGTGTTTTTAGTGCCACAGCTGACGTTGTTAAATTGACCGGACTTCTTTCTGCGGAGTGATATGATTGGGCGTGCACCTAGGATCAGAGTGTCCTTAGCAACGGTCTGTTATACCGAAATAACAGACTGTCCAAAGTGCCCATACGGAATCAACTATTCAACTAAGCCGTGTAATAACTAATGTTAAGTGTTAGCAGCCCTGCTTTGTCCCGACAGTTATGGCTGACATGCACAGTATAATGTTAGCGCCACTCCAAGTGTTCGGCTGTCATTGAACTTAATTTGAATTTAAAAAGTACACTTAAAACTGCATTTTGCTGTGGTGATTGCCATTCTTTTTGTTTCTTTGATTCTTTTTATCTAATTGTTGTACAAAGCTAGCTGCCTAAACCATCAGGTGTTAATAGCTAGGTGCCACATAAACATATGTTAGCTAAGCTAACCTTACATGTGTACAGAGAGAGATAATATTCTGTCTTAAATCTCGGTAACATATGATAATGGTTATGAAAGCAACTAAGAAAACATGTACATGTACTTGCAGGAAATAATTGAGATTCTGATCATAGATTTAACTTATTGCTGCATAACTGCAACCACTACAGCACAGCAATGTCAAGATTTACTAGGTGATCCGCCGCCTGGTGGTGCAGAGGCTGTATAGTTCCTGGGCAACATTGTGAGCACAGCTGTACACAGCCAAGCAGCACGAGTTTGGGCTCAGGGGGAAGAAAACCTTGGCCTACAGACAGATTGCCATGCACATTTGCAGATCTCAAGCATGTCAGGGGTTTAGCCAACGATGCATAAAAAAAGACTTCAGAGGTATACATTCACACATTTGTTCCCACATTTACAGATATCAGTACACATTTAAGAGTCTAGAATTTCACAACTCTCCACACACATTTGCAAACAAATACAGTAATACCCCCATAATTATGGCTTAATAATCTAACACATCACCTGCTTCCTAAATGAAATACTGTATATTAGACTTAATCATAATTATAATCAATCAATATTTCATGTTTTAGCAGTTTTTTATTATTATCATTTTTAGTCATTTGTACACACTTCAAGACACTCTTCCTGAAGAGTCTGTCTGAAAATCTCCACCATTGTCCCTATATGTAAATGATTATATTGTGTGTGTCCCCCCTCTATGACCACCATCTTTTCACTGTTGGAATGTCGCAGTTTGGAAATGTAAAGAATTTGTCCTTCAGGCGTGGTCAGACAACGACACACCCTGACCTTTTAAGTTCTTACATCCCCTTCCTGTTCAGCCTCTAACCCAGGTTCTTCCTCTTCTACTATTCCACAGGAAGTGAGGGCTGGCGGCTATACGACTACATCACACGACATTTCATTGCCACTGTCAGTCAGGACTGCAAGTACCTACAGACTACCATAGACTTCAACATTGGCACAGAAGCCTTCTCATGTAGTGGCAAAACCCTGATATCACCAGGTAAAGCCATCTGGTGACACATTGGATGCTTCTTGAGTACCAAAGTGTGCACTTTGCACATTTGTGGCTCAAACGGCATGAAGAATTTTGCAGTAGCTTGGACACTGTTGGATCTTAAATCCCTTCAATGTTGTCACAGTGAGTTAAGTGAAGCTCTTTTTAACCTAAGTGGTCTATAGTGAAGGGATGGAGAGGTTAAAAATGACTTTATCTTACATGCATTACAAGTATTTTTTGTTGTAATAGTTAATTTGTTTTTAAGTTAACTTAAAGTGTATGCTTGTGACTGACTACAGTCTACAAACAAGCTTCCTCTGACATGTAAACATTGCCTGGAGTTTGGGCCACCTCAAGATGGACCCCCTCTTTACACCACAGACCTCTACAGGTATTACACAATATATTAGAGAGACAATTAAAATTCCTTTCAAAACAAATGTTGAGCTGGTTTAAGAAGAAAGTGTTATGATATGTTCGTTTGTGTAATTGTAATGACCTGCAGTTCCACCAACTCTACATAAATTCAGACTAGTTATTACGGCAGTTTTACAATTGTATAACTTAAAACAGGTTGCAAAATAGTTTGTACATAGAAATGAGTTGTGTAGCTAATATATAATACTATTTAAATTGAAGAGAAAAATAGATGAATAGAATGTGGAATATAGTACTGACCCAACAATTGATTAAATGCTGTGTAATAATGATCTGAGACAACTTGACAAACTAAATTACTTCTCAAAACAATAACACAACATGCCTGACATTAGAAAACATAATGCCAATAGTTGACCTATTGTCAGCTAGGTTAGCATAATCTGATGTTCCCTCTCATTCTAAACTGCATACTACGTTCTCTGAAACACTCTGTTTGCCCCCCTAAAAGAGATTGTGACGCTACAGTGACTTCCTGTTTACATAGTTAATCAGTTTATTAGTGCCCAAGATGTTTATTAGCAACCAATTTACATGTTACTAAAGTCTTAGCTGGCTAAGACTTACTTTAGTTTTAAGTGATTTATTAAATCAGGTTTCAACATAAAACTTGCTAGTATTTACTAATAAGTTAGTAAGGACTTTGCACACAAACTTAGTTTTGGATTTATGAATAGCTGGTACAATCCAATCCATGCTAAGTGCCAATTCTATTCCCAGGTTACACAGCAGTGATGCCATGGCAGGGTATTCCTCTGGAAGAGGCCATGCCAGTGTGTGAGCGTGGAGACACTTTCACATTAGACGAGATCAAGCTGGTGGAGAAGCAGACCAGCCCCCCAGACTACCTGACCGAGGCTGAACTCATCACCCTCATGGAGAAACATGGCATTGGTATACCTCAGCTCTTCCTGTTAAACATACGTGTTGTTCATATGTTGTAACTGAAAGTATTTGTAAGGAATATTACATACATTACATACATGCATTACACACCTATTTAATTTATTTGAATTCAAATTAAATCATGCACTGTTCAATGTAAAAATATTGAACAGTGCAGCAAACCCAAGAAATGTTAAACTCGTATACTATGACACATATTGTAAGACTCCTTGGTCCAGCACTGTACATTTGATATCCGTATAATACAGCATTGGTTGGTACACATGTATTAGGAGTTGCACATTGTTGACACCTAATTGAGTTTATCATATGTACTGATTAGAGCATATGTGTAATAATTATTTGGGAAATTGCCAATGGTCCGTTTGACATGCTCTATTCGGTGAATTTTTGAAAAATGAATCAATCCATCAATAATTTTTTTTCCTGAGAAAACAATCTCACCATAAGGTCCACTAAGTGGCTGTTCTGGAGCTTTCAATCATTTCACATGATCTTCATCATTCGATGGAGCTTGCTTTGTTTTCATGGAAATGTGGGCGTGAGGGTGCTTTCACACCTGTTGTTCGGTTAATTTGGTCCGGACCAGGGGAAAAAAGATACATTGTTGAATTTTAGTACTGGTCCTGTTCACACTGACTTTTTACTAACGAACTAAGAGAAGTAAACATGAAGTTATACAGACTGACAGACGGGTAACTAATTCATTGGACAATTTTGGCAATTATCATCAGCGCATCATTAGGACCCGTATGGGGAATCAAATCCGGTGATGCAGCAGTTAAAAACTTCTAATGTGTCTAATTATTTAATTTTGTGTCTCAAAGAGCTCACAAAGAAATAACTAAATATAAGCATCATTACGAGACGGCAAATCGCAAGTAATGAATAATGACAGAAATGATTGGGCTTATTACTGTGGGATCGCTGTCACAAACTTTATAATGGACTAAGTAGTGAAGTACACTGAGCCGGATACAAGCACAGCTGGTTTTAACTGCCTTTGCCCTATAAATCAGGGGAAATACCTTCGCTGAGGTGCATATGTTTTACCATGGTTACCAAATGATTTGTAGGGTTAGGGTTAGGGGTTATTAACAAATTAATTAGAGTTGCTTCCTGAACAGATTTCATGATCAGCAGATGGATTTATTAGAAGTTAAGCTTTTGAAATCATGCTATAATCAATCTGCAATCATGAATCTGCAATCATGAAATGCTGTTGTGGTTGGTTCGTTTGCTTTCACACCACAAACGAACCGCACCAGAGTCCGCTTGGAAGCGGACTGAGACCCTCCTTTGTGAACAACTTTTTACTAACACCATTCAATCAATACAAACATCACTGTTACAGATTAACAATATGATGATGTAAAAAGTCCCCTCTCCCCCTCACACATACACAGACCGGTTCAGTTTTGTCCGCATCAAGGTTCAATTGACAGCTTTCACACCAGCCCAAACAAATAGAACTTACAGGGCAAACGGACCTGAGTCTGATTTAACCGAACCAAAACTGGTTAGGTGTGAAAGCCCCCTGAGTGCTTTACAGCTGCTCTAGTCAATATTTTATAATAAGAAGGAATCAAATGATTGTGTAATGTGAAAGGTGTCACTCATAGTGATGCACACTTCTTATCAAGCGACTCTGCAGTTCCCCTCAGCTCTTGAGAGCATCTCTTAGCTTATTGTTTTGATTTGCCGGCCTGCAATTTCACTGTTTTGGTTCAGCCTCAGTATTTTCCTCAACCTAGTTTTTTTTATCATCAGCAGGCAGCTGTTTTCAGCATAACAACTCTGATAAAGTCACTGCACACTACCTGCACAGGGGCAACACCAGAGCTCAAGGGAGAGTGAATATTTGACTTCCATTGATCAGGTGGATGTGTAGAGTTTACAGCTTGTTTCAGCTGCTTCCAAGTGGCCAAAAGGTTTAAGGACTCCTCATCCATATAGGCTTAAAAGCTGAGGCTCCGTGTTTTTTCTTGACCTCGGAATAAGCAGTTGGTGAAACAATCTCGCTACTCGATCCATTTCTGTTCTGTTGTGTAGATACTTGTGTAGATATTCAGAACATGGCATCAAAATCTATAATATGTGGTCAAGACATCTTCATTTGTTTTGCTTAGGTCTTATTTGGACTCTCAAAACGACACAAAAGACGAAACAAATGAATGCAAGTTCCTCCGGCAGCCTTCTAGTCACCTACAATAATTAAAAACTAGTTTTACATATTCACTGCTGATTAGATTAGTTTTTTGGCCTTATATGTATATGCAAATTAGTCAATACACAATGCTTATCTTGAGTCAGCACATCCTTAAGAGGACCTGCATGAAAGCATTCATTTGCAGAGGGATAATAATGAACAGTTTTACAGATGTTTGCTTCTGTCCTCTGCGCTCCAGGTACTGATGCCAGCATCCCTGTCCACATGAACAACATCTGCCAGAGGAACTATGTAACCGTGGAGAATGGACGCAAGTTGAAGCCAACCAACCTGGGCATCGTCCTGGTACATGGTTACTACAAGACAGGTTGTTTGCTTTTATATGATTGTATATTATCTGACATGTATATGTGGTTTGTAGCTGTGCATTGATTTCTAGAACATGCTGAATAATGTTTGGACAATATAATGACTGGAACATGGTTAGTTCATTAAAATTCATGAGCCACATTGTTAGTGAATATTGAAATTAGTGAGTGGCTTTTATAGAATGCTATTAAAATACCAATGATTGTCTGTGTGTACTTTGCAGATGCAGAGCTGGTGCTGCCCACCATACGTAGCGCTGTGGAGAAGCAGCTGACCCTTATCTCTCTGGGTAAGGCTAACCACCAGCAGGTCCTGCAACACACGCTGGATATCTTCAAGAGGAAGTTCCACTACTTTGTGGATTCCATCCCCAGTAAGTTCACTACACACAGGAGCACAAACTCCTTCAAGGGATTGTCTGCAAAAAGAGCAACATTGTGTAAATCCTAGTGATGGTGGACTTTTGAAATGTATAACAAGGCTTGACAACTTAACCATCACTAAACATTTAAAAGCATAATAACATTTCTGCAATAAGATGTCTAAAAATAACTAGACATGTAATGTGAGTTGTGTTCCAGAGAAATGTGTAATTTCCTGAAGCTAACATTTCCTTCTCTAACTTCCCCAATGTTTTTTTTGCTAATTGAATTAAGAGCACCACATTAAGGTGTGTTGGCCTCGCTGATAAAGTGACAGAAATGGGATGCAACACCTTTTTTCTAGCAGACATGTTGATATAGTTTTGGGATTTCAGTGTTTGGATTAGGGCCAGATGTCAACACTGGAAAGAGAAAGCACTTAAACTGGAGATATTTCTGACTTTACCAAATGTTAAATGTACCGTTTCAAGAGATGCACAGCACATGTTGTACAATGTGTGCAACGACGACAAATACAGCATTTTCTATTCTATTGTATTCAAATCATATGGTTAGTTTCAGATCGTCATATTTATACAGCATCAGTTCAGTTTTCAAAAAGAGTCTTTGCATAACTCTACCATTTCCCTTGAAACCTCTAAGACTGACTTATGAGAGGACATAGACTGACTTGATTGTTTTACAAAAGCTTTAGTTGGAACAGAATCAAGTAGGGCTGGGCAATCATTCAATATGATCATTTATCTTTCATATTCTTTCAGAAATCATATATCGTTATACATAAATACGTCATCTAAATTGATATTGAATAACAAGCACATACTAATTAATTTCTTATAAGATTTGATTTACTCAGTTGAATAAAACCAATGTCTGAATGTGATTATTCTGTATGTGTGCGTACATGTGAACATAGTTACTTACAACATATAGCTGTATCGCTGTAAATACTTGTTTCTTTGACTATAATTTCACTTGAAACTGTTCCGTTCATTTTGCACTAATGTTCTTAGTATACAAAAATTGGCTTTACTATGTGATTAGTTCATACAGACTATTTATTTATTTATTGAACAAAGAAAACAAGGTATATCATGACATATCGTTATTGAGATCTGAACTGACCTTTATCGGGATAGAGGATTTTGGCTATTTTTCCCAGCCTTAGAAACAAGCATACCCTTCTCAATGTTAACCCAGGCAGGGACTTTCAGAGAGGAGATAAATCACATTTGAATTGAGTTGTGTAGGTGAAACTGATCCAAAACTGCAGCGTCATATCTTTAACATGGACGCGTGATATTTTAGTTGCAAGGTTTAAGAGGTGGAAGTGGTTTAAGGGTTAAAGTTTTAAAGGAATTGATAGCACAGTTGTAGTGCTGAATAAGCCCATGGAAATATTGTTTAGACGTATGTTACAGTTACTTCTTTCCCATGCAACTCCAGCCCACAGCACCGTCTGTTTTGTATTTACAGGCATGGATGAGTTGATGGAGGTCTCTTTTTCCCCCATTGCTGCCACAGGGAAGCCCCTGTCCCGCTGCGGCAAGTGCCACCGCTTCATGAAGTACATCCAGGTCAGAAGAACAATCAAACACTACTGTATAATCTGAAGAAAGCGTGATTGCAGATTTGATCTTCGGCAAGACCCTCTTTAACATGACCCCTTTCAAAATGCACAAAGATGAACAATGCACATACCAGAACACCTCTTTAAAGTGTGGGGAGGCCATATGGTCTTAAAATAATATCAAGATATTTTAGGGTATTTTTGAGATAACAATATTCTTGATGATATAACAAAATACTGAAAAATATTTGTATATGAAATTTTCAGTATTTTTACAATTGTACCACTAAAGTGGTATAGTTTTATATCAGCATAAATGTAACATAAAAAAGTTAAACAGCAGTAACTGTGACATTCAGATTGTGTATACAATATAATTAATGCAACAAAATAAAGTCAACCACAGATCTAAACGGCTGCAAAAATAAAAAGAAGTTACCGTTGAATTTTCTTTTACCCCCAATCATTTTTACACACACACACACACACACACACACACACACACACACACACACACACACACACACACACACACACACACAATACACAAATACACAAATACCTGCCACAAATATCACCTCAAACAATCCTGTTTGTGGCTTGTTAGCCTACACAGTTGACACTTCCTTATGGAGCGTTGTTCTCCACTGTTGAGCAGCTGACAATGTCATAAGGTGGTAAAAGGATAAGGGTTATCTTTTAGTTCTTTCTTTTGATATATATTTGGCTTCCACTCTGATACAACAAAGTAAGTTTTGGAATCCAGCAGTCTCAGCCAAGAAATTGATCGGCAACCTTTTCAACATCTTGCATACACATTATCACAATGGCCGGCTTCTTAAGTCCACCTTCAAACAATTTGTACATGTTGTGTTACACTTAAGTCTTTACTTCATCAAGGCACAGTCTATGTTCCAACATGACCACACAATGTCTGTTGATCTCTGGCCTTCAAAGTTCAGCTGGGAAAAAAAGCTTTAAAATGCTAAAGCTGACATGCTCCCTTCATTACCATTTCCACCTGATGAGAGAACCGCTTTTAAATTCATGAATGAATCATGAGGCTGCAAATATTTTGGTCATTGTAATTGTGACAGTTAAGTGGTGTGTTCGTGGAAACCACAAGGTAACCGTTGAATGAAGTACTCTGGGAGCTTGCATGTCTAAAGTGCTCCATGTGCATTGAGAATGTACATTTGGTCGCTTTTGCTTCATTACAGTTTCAAATAACTTTGCCAGTGTCAGTCATGAAAGTTCATATTTGGAATCAAGCATTTGTAACCACTGGGAGTCACGTTGTGGTGTAATGTGCTTTAGTAATATTCATTTTCTGTCACATTCAGTGGCTCTAGAAAGTATGCAGACCCCTTTGCTTTTAGCTCCCTTTATTGTATTATACATTTAATTTAGAAATAGAATACATTTACTTGTTTGACCTGTTTGTCTATAGACAATAACCCATAATGCCTTTGAACACACAGGTATGTTTTCATTTACCTCACAGTGGTGAGTGTGATTGCTGTCTTGAGTAATGCATAGAAAGGACTGGTGCTAAATGGCCTCCAGGGATGTAAGTGACAGAACATAGAGGATATCTCCATACAGTGGACATAGTATACTTAATGTGGGGGTTTTCTGTTCTGGTCCATCCAATTAGAAATGTTTAGTTTTTTATTCGATGTGTTCTTTAAAGTTACAGTAAATATGTAATATGTAAAAAAGTTTTAAAATTTCTCTCCCCAAAGATCCAAACCGTGTCGTCTGTGTGACGTCAGTCAGTTGTTTCATTGTCTGTAGTCATTACTCTTTACTTTGCTTGCTCAGCCACAGTAGCCGTTTACCGACATCGGAAAAATACAGTAGGCCTACCACGCTTCACACACGTAAGTTAAAGTCTGTTGCGACCAACCACTGACACATCACTGACTACGCAGCTTTTGAATCTTCTAGGTGTCTCCATGGACACCTAGTTTGTAATACTGCCAATGCAAGGGCTTTTCATCAGTGGGCCATCGGCTCAATCCCCGTTGTGTAACCTTTATTCACATATAACCAAAATAGAATTGTTTTGACATTGTTTGCATTATTCAACTTTTAAAGAATAGGAGTCACCATGTGTGTGAACATAGTTCAAGGCTCCTAAACTGGTCACTAGGTCTTCAGGACAGCACACTCTGTTCCTTTTTTGTGTCCATTGTTGAGTTCTACTTTCATCAGGTTATTCAGTCTCATTGATGTCAATGTTGTACTTAAAAATGTAATTGATAGTTAAAAATGAACTATTTAAGCAGCATTCTATGGCTTTACTACTGATTCAACAGTAGAGAAATTATGAAAAGTAGGATTTGACAACACCGTCTGGCTTTAAACAGCTGATTTTACAGGACAGGTGGCACATTTTATTCCCCATAATCTTTTATACATGCACAGTTTGGTCTGACTTACTGCATGTAAGGTGTATACAGCCGCTATTACCTCACTGATTATTGGTTATAAAAACCGAGGTTAGCTGAGACAGTTTTTTGTACTGTTTTTAGAACTGCTTTGTTTACACTTGTTGTCATTGCAATGTACAGGTAATGTACATGTAGTGTGATAGTGTCAAATACTTATACTAATCAAAAATGTGCAACTATACATTTTTATTGTTATTTGTGTTATCTGGGGTTGTGCACGGCTTCTCCATATGTTTTATCTGGTAACCGTTGTATGTCGTACAGCAGAGATACTGTTCATACAGAGGCAGCCACAAACAACACATTGTGTTAAGGCATATCTGTGTACTGTAGTCTACCCATTTAGGCTGCAAAAGAAAAAAGGCACATTGTGCCAGCTGATGACGGATAGCCTGCACTACAGATATGCCTGTAGTGGCAAACTTTGCAGCAGATGGTTTTATGGTCTGTGTCCGACTTTCTGACGAGTTCTTCTTGTTTTGTTTGGGTTGAATCTGAGAAAGTTGTGTTGTTGTGAGCTCTCAAAGCAAAACAGCAGTTTGCTCCAGCTCTGTTCCCACATGTGAGAAACATTGCTTTAGAAACAATGAAAAATTAAAATTCAAGGTGTTTTTTGTTTTTTTTGTCCAATAATTGTTTTAATATATTTTCATTATTCACAACTCACTTTTCACATCGACAGGTGCTCTTTTATTAAATAAACTAAACACTTATGCTATTGATCTAATTTATGTGCACGTTTCAGTGTGCACTGTCTACTTTCACATTCACATTCTCTCCTTCACTCCATTTTGCGAAGGGCGGGGCTTCGCAGCTGACACACGCACACACACCTAAAGAGCGGAAGAGGGGAGAGCTACATAGAAACCACGCCACGCACGTGCACACAATCTCCGCACGCAATCACGCGCACTCAATCCCCCCCCCCGCACGGTGAGCGCCCCTCCAAAGTCGTAAACCTAGGGGAAACACTGCATATAAAGAACCTTTAAGTTGCCATAGTGAAAAAAGCCCTACATGCATACAAGATGGTATCATCAGCAGTATAACTGGTCATCAGGATAACTACTGTTTTAATTTAGTGCGCATGCTGTATTAAACTGCAAATAACTGAAGTTACAAGATCGACTACAAACGCACTAAATATTGATGATGATAACAGCCTCCTTTTTCCTTTATAAGCGGCCACAGTACAAGAGCCATAGTGGTGATGGTGGAGGAGGTTGCTTAAGTGAGGACTTGATATTTACACCTTGTTGTCTTAACTGTCCAGTCTGTATGATGCCCATGAAAGTGAATAATCCTCACATCTCTGATCTGAATGTTTATCAGGCCAAGCCCAGCAGGCTCCACTGCTCCCACTGTGACGAGACCTACAGTCTTCCCCAGAATGGAGCAATCAAGTTGTACAAGGAGCTCCGCTGTCCGCTCGATGACTTTGAGCTTGTGCTGTGGACCTCTGGGCCCCGGGGCAAGAGCTACCCTCTGTGCCCGTACTGCTTCAGCAACCCGCCTTTCAGGGACATGAAGAAAGGTAGGACAAGACTCTTAGTAACTCTTGTGGTTGTTAGATAGTGGCTAACACTAGTAAGTCATTATTACTTTGTACAAGTTTGTGATGATGATGAATTACAATGATTTGGTTAAAATTATAATCTTTAAAAAAAACTATTTTTCAGGGCGTTTTATGAAGAAGTGGGAGTTCTGTTTCAGACTATCCGCTAAGTCTGGGAGCAAACAATACATCAACCTCTTATAGGGTGTCACTGTAATGTTAAGTGCAAGAAGTTAAGTGTACAACTATAGATCAACCTCGAATAGAGTAAAGAAACAAACGATGCATCAACCTCTAGTGATCTGTAAAATGTCCTCTCCGCTGGTTTTGGGGTTTGTGTGTATTGATTTGTCTTATTATACTACTTAATCTCTGTCCTCTTCATTTCCCACCATGAATACATTGACACTAATGTATTAAGAATTATATATGCTTTTAGGAGTAATATTTTGAGTAATTCTTTCTCAGGTGAAAGCCAAAGTGATTATTTTTTAAAAGCAAAAGCAAAAGCACCATGTTTTCTACCATTACTTTTGAGTTTGATGTCATTGAAAACCTACCTCTGAACTGTACCTACTGACCGTTTCCTCACTCACAGATTGCCTCTGGAGGTCAGTTCCAGGTTCAGTATAGAAGTTGATTGCATAATGAGCTGCTCTCTTAATAAATCAGGAGCTGTAATTCAATGAAAACCGCAGCGCACATTTGCACAACAGCTTACTTTGCGCTTAAATGTGGCTTACTTGGTCTTTTATAGCCTTCTGACATTCTGACTCCTTTTTTTAAATCTGCTTTTCCAGGTATGGGATGCAATGAATGCACCCATCCATCCTGTCAGCACTCTCTCAACTCTTTGGGCATTGGACAGTGCGTGGAGTGTGATAGTGGGGTTTTGGTGCTGGATCCCACTTCTGGACCAAAATGGAGGATGGCCTGTAATACATGCAATGTGGTGGTGCACTTCTTTGACCATGCACATAGAGTGCAGGTAAGAAAATGGTCCTACATCCTGTTCTATGTCAAGATAATCTTATTTATATGGTCCATTGTCACATTAAATGTTTAAAAAGACTTTACAGGCTCAGAACAGCAAACACACTTAGTGATCTAAATATCCAGACATCTACTGGCACCAAACATGAGCAGCTGAGTTCCCTTATTAATGTACCTTCAACCAGAGCTATAGTACCAATATATTTGCCTGCTGAAGGGAAGCAAATGTTAAATGTTTCCTCTCATGTACAATAAGGTACACAAGGTTTTGCAGCAGAATTTTAAGGAAACGTCTGCCATTATTATATTTCTCGTCATCAACAAATACAAAGACAAGATTGTATGTTTATACAATGTGTTTATACAATGTGTTAGTCAGTCTCTCAATACTTTCCGACTTCCCTACTCAGTCTGTGGCTCTCAGCCCCAAGTGTATTGGTTTGAACAGAAAACATACATCTTTAAAAATGGCTCCCAGATATAGAGTTCCATTTAATAAAAATAAATGAATAGTAGTTTTTAGAACTAGACTTATTAGTTGTCTGGACCAAATTTCAATCCAATATTTGTTGAGACATCTCACTGAAAATGTGAAGCTGCTGGTAGCACAGAGGGAAAGTCAGGGATCACCAAAGTTATTCATATTCATCCTCTGAAACTAGGAATGTCTGTACAAAATGTTGTGCCAATCTATCTATGTTTACATCCATATCACACTACAGGTACAGTAAAGATGTTACAGAAATAACAGCATACACTATAGGCTAGACATAGTAGTGGAGTGATTTAAACTCTGCTCATTAGTACCCTGTCCTGAAGGTTTTATCATTTCCAATTTATAAAATGTGTCTTTATCCCAGTTCTGCTTCTATGTTTCTTCTCTTGCCACATAGGTTGCACAGGAGAGCTGCGATGCCTGCGAAGCCTCTTTGGTCGCGGTTGACTTCAACAAGACTCGCACACCACTTCCTGCTGGCGAGACCCAACACACTGGCTGTGTTTTCTGTGATCCAGTCTTCCAGGATCTGGTGGAGCTCAAACATGCCACCATGAGGC
The DNA here is from genome assembly GCF_900634415.1 of Cottoperca gobio. NCBI lineage: Eukaryota > Metazoa > Chordata > Actinopteri > Perciformes > Bovichtidae > Cottoperca > Cottoperca gobio. Next base: position 29,814,541 of record NC_041363.1, on the reverse strand, counting down.
ACCGGGGTGGGGGTGCGAGACGAGGAGGACGGGGACGTGGCAGGGGACGCCGTGGCAATCCCAAAAAGCCTAAAGACAAAATGGCTGCCTTGGCAGCTTACTTTGTATAGGGTGTCTGTATAACGCATCTTGTATTTGCTTGACACATAGTATGAAGGTGTATATGTCAGTAAATGGACTTCTGTTTTACATGTGAATTTAATTATACTGAAGTAAAATATGTATTAAATGTCAGTGTTTGTTCACAATCATTAAAGAGTTCATACATACAGAATGTTGTACACTTTAAAGCTGTTTTCAAGGAAACATCATAGAAAATGATGTCTCGCTGATGTTTCATTGCCACACTTTTGAAACTGCTGTAATGAGCCACAGTGCAAAGCTGTGGTAACACCATGGTGTCTTTCATTGCTTTCACCTCATTCAGAGGACATTCTTACTGTAACTACTGTAACACTACTTTAGAAGCAATGAATTTCAGGCTGCGGCTGGTTAACGCAGATTTATAAGCCACAGAACTATGGTGTTGGTGGTGTGTGGCCAATAATAAATATATATATAAATATATATATATTTATGTATATATATTTTTATATATATATTTTTATATATTTTTATATATATATATATTTTGATAGATATATATATTTTTATATATATGTTTGATATATATATATTTTTTTTTTTATATATATATATATATATATATATATTTAATATATTTTTATATATATATATATTTTTTTATATTTTATATATATATAAAAATATATATATTTTTATATATATATATATATATAAATATATATATTTTTTTATATATATATATATTTTTTTATATATATATATATTTTTTTATATATATATATATATATATATTTTTTTTTTTTTATATATATATATATATTTTATATATATTATATTTTTATATATATATATATATATATTTTTTATATATATATATATATTTTTTTTTCTATAATAAGTATATAAGTTACTGGCCACCATGGCTCTGTGGCTTGTAAATCTGCGCTAACCAGCCTTACTTCTTACTTAGTTAATCTTAAACTTCCAAACAGTTATTCATTTAATTTTTCTGTCTTAATGTCCTATTTCCATTTTGTGAAATTATCCTCCATCTAAATATTGGTATGGCCCTTTAAATGTAGAGTGGAAGGAGGAGGCTCGTGCGATAGCGGAGCCTACAGGAAACGGGTCCTAATGTCGTGTTGAGCCTATACATTCATGCATAAAGCCCTTTTGATTGTGTTTCTACCAGCAGTCTGTTGTCATCAGGTCAGTGCAGGTTTGTGTTTGTGTCCTCTGTCCTTTACTCTTTACCTAGCCAAAGGGCGTGTTTCCCTCAGCAGTCTGTTTGTGTAGGCGGAACATCACTATGCTAATGATCGCTAATGAATAGTTGCAGTCTAACTAGCTCTAGGTAAAATGAAGAAACTGCTCAATTCTCGTTGGGAATTATAATTTCTAAATTAATCCAGCCATCAATTGCCGTAATGTTTGTGTTGCTGACTACATGCATGCCAATGTGCACGCGAACGCTGCCGTCAGCGCAAGGGAAAATAACGTAAATTCATTTACAACACGTAAAATCACGATATTATTGGGAAAGCAAAGTACACAAAAATGTAAAGTTGAGTAGCGTAGGTTGTAAACATTTAATATCTAGCCATTCACTTTCTGCCTGACGTGATGTCCCGCAGCTTTGGCACATGCCGCTCAGTCTAATGTGGAGTGGAACCCTGAATGTGTAACTATATCTACATATATCCAACCTTGCTGTGTTCATTGTGCTACTCGTTTAAATCTAATGGCTGCTCGTTGGCGATGGTGTTATTTAAGGGAGCCCATTTCCGCCGAAAAAATAAAAAAACATTTTTGGTAAAATTAAATACTTGTCAGTCAAAAATGAGATTGTAATAAAATATTTTTACATATCATATACAATTTCAATTGTTTCACGCTGGTTGTCAGCTTTGTGAGTAGACACACACACACACACACACACTATTGATTTAGATGTTCGCTAGATGGGGCTGCCCATGCATGGTCAGGGTTTAGTGCCTTGCTCAACTTGGCCAAGAGTATCTCACAGTGCGCAGGAGAAGTGGCACCTCTCCAGCTCCCAGTCCACACCCTGTGATGGCTTGGACCATCCACGGACTGAGCTACTGCTGCCCGTTACCTGCTGGAAATTAAAATGTCCATCTGTTATGTGTACACGGCATTCACACAGTGCTCAGAGTAAGCCTACTTTCTCTGCCCTTTAAGTATCCACCTGTGACCCCTGACGCCCTGTTTACCTGAGAGCTTACTGCAGCCAGAGTCAGCAGGATGGAGGAGGAGGCCAGGTGCTTCCTGAGGAGGTTTGTGGAGGAATTCCCAGCTGCTCTGGAGGAAGGCAGTCTGCTGCCCATCAGCCCTCTGAGCCGCATAGTCACCCTGGAGGAGCTGCATGGAGAGAGCCTGGAGCTGGGCCTGAGGCTGCTGGCTGCCAGGTATGACCGGAGGGAGAAGTACACACGATGCATTTTACATGTTAAAGTTATACTTTTATATATTTTTTGTTGCTTATTTTAACATCATTTGCAGTATCATATTACATGTCATAGCCTTTATTTCACACTAAATTGGTCCGCCCATCTTGTGTGTGTGCGCTTGTGTATCTGTGGCTGCATTCCTCAGATTCCTGACAGCTCTGCTCTTGCCCTGCTCCTTCAGAATGCATGGTTGGCTTTGCTCTTTGACTTCACACTGTTACTGACACACTATATGAACTTGAAACCAGAAAGTACTAAACAAAAGAGCTGTAGAAGACCAGAGCTGACACAAAACAGCAGAACTCCCTCCTCATATCTTCCTCCACTAATATAAATATTGCTGATTTTTACGTCAAAGTGACTCAGTCGCTTATTCAGATATGAGACATGTTAAATTGCTATCAGATTTAAGTCACGGTGCATGTTTGAAAGAAGCTTCTGAACATGTTTTTCGTAATTATGACATGATTTGGGTTTCAGCCTAAATGCAATGGAAACGTTTACAAAGCAGTAAAGATGAACCTTTCTTAGTCATAGAGTTTGGTGAGACACACCTGCTGGAATGTTTGATCCTTTTTACTCTTACTAACTCTGGACTGCGCAAATCTGCCTGAAGTCTTTAGTCTCCGTTCTTAGCTGTTTTAAGGCTCGTCATTGAAATAAAATAACTATGTCAGGAATACTTCATATCCTGTCTGTAGAAACGCTATTGTTCTCCCCATGTCCTGTTTCCTTAGTCCAGTTGTCGGTAACCTTTACTATCAAAAGAGCCATTTTGTCCCCTCTTCCACCAAATAAGATTTGTCTTGAGCCGCAAAACATATTTGATAACTCTGCTTATAAGTTTTATATATATTTATACTATATTTGTTGCATTTATGAAATTACAGAATGACAATGAAGGAAACTGTTGAGATGGTATTGCTATTTTTACCTGTTTTAACAAAGGAAAACACCAAACTCTTTAAAAGAGAAGGAAAAAATACAGTGGCATGTTTAGGCCTACTTTGAAACACAGTCCTATTTTAGTTCTCAACATATTTATTTAATTGAATCAAATCAAATCAAATGAATATAATATAAATATACACAAAACAATAAAAAATACAATATATAAATTAAATAAATGTTTTTATAGTTGCAGCATAATTCATTGATTTTAAAAGAGTAAACTTAAAAAAATAGGCCAGTTTGTATTTAATTATGTCCATTTCAGTGTGTTTTCATCCACATGGTTGGGGTGATAATTTCTTTGTTTTGTCTTGTGATGTTTGTTTTAATGGCCCTGTCTTTGCAGAGAGAGACCTATCTCTAATTTTGTTTTTGAAGTCCGAAAATGGATGCTCTGAAATCTTTAAGAATGATTCTTTCATGTATTCTCCATCTGTGAACGGCTTTCCACGCCGTACTATCTGAAATGTCTTTCAACATTACATTTTTTGTTGTTAGCTAATTTCTCGCCACATAACAAGCAGGCAGGTAAACCAGCATCGTTGGCAATGAAAGCAAATGTATCTGTCCACACAGAATTAAACTCTTTTTTTCCTCCGAGACCTTTCTTGGTTTTATCCATGGTTAGCATACCAAGTTAGCCGGTGGTCGAAAACTCAATATTAGCCACCTGCAGGGAAAGGCACCGCGCCCGTAGAATGTGACAAAAAAAATTTCAGTGTCACAATATCACCTTGAGCTCCAAGATAAGAGTTGTTCATTTTGAAAGATTGTCCACTATGCAACAAAAAATACATAAAAATAAATATGTCGTTCCATGTTTTTGTCAGTTTTAGTCAAAACTAAAGGGATCCACTACAGAGGGGTTAAAGAGCCGCATGTGGCTCCTGAGCGTCGGGTTGCAAACCCATGCCTTAGTCCAAGGTTCCTAAGGATCTGTCTCCTCTGGCTGCACAGTTGTGTATCACTTGGCTTCAAAGTCTTGTGAGAAACATTAATCATGTTCAGAGCTTGACAAAGTACACATGTTTTTCTGCTGCTCTCTGTTGGTTCAGGGGTGCTCCTGCCGGCCTCAGTGCCCTCCTGTGCCAGGCAGCGCTGTCCCAGCTGTTGCAGAATGACCTATCACCTTTCCACTGCCCCTCTGAGGACAACAAGGAAGAGGAACAGCAAGTAGTCTGTAAGTGTTTACTTCATGCTTATTTTGGAGGCTGCATTTTGTGGTGTTAAATTATATTGTGTTATACTGAGGAGTATCTCTAGTAGGGATGTCAGGATACCAGAAATGAAGTACCAGTGAATAGCAGTGAAATTAAATGATTCTTGATACTAATTCGATATCACGGTCAAAAACAAAACGATAAATCCCACGTACTTCAACATACAGTCCTTTAGTACCGTTTGCATTCTGGTTTTTGTTAGCAAGTTAAACAGCTCATCATTCATCTCTAATATCTATTTTATATTCCTGTGAAAACGTCTTCAAACAACTGGAGAAGTTTCTCTGCAAAAACAACATTTTACAATTGAACACTTCATGATAACTTCGTAATTTATCTTCCCCCAATACCAATTTTTACTGAATAAAGCATCATTCATGAATAACGCACCATAATACAACTCTATGGAACCTCCATTCACCAGGTCCAACAGCAAACTTTAACTAGCTTACCTCCTGCCGTTTCAACACAGATTTGTTGTTCACAATGTGGCATTATTAGGGAAGACTGTGCTTCAATAATGAGTTTACTGTGTAAAACATTCCACATAGTCATTTTGTGCATTTTGAAGTTTCATATGCAGCCTAAACCTAAAACTATGAAATGTTTGAACAGCTACTCTTCTTCATTTTCGTTCAGTATCCTCATGTATTGTACTGTATAGCAAAAGGTAGTAAGAACCAAAGGCTGTCATTTTGTTGATTTGATCTTACTGTCAGTGCTTAGGTCAGAAGCAGTCCAACATCTTTTTTTCAACAAGCTGATAGATGTGGTGCTCCTGTGGCATCAAAACTTTCCCAAGCCCATGCCCTCCCCCTCACGGTTCCTCCGCTGCTCCGTTCATGCCATCAAGAACACCAGGAGGAAGATGGAGGACAAACACTTGGCTCTAGCTGAGTTCAACCAGCTCTTTGGAGTTCAGGTACACGACGTTCACTGCAACAACACTATTTCTTACTGGTTTTCCATTCAAAACACCTCTTTTTCACACTATACCATGTGCAGGATGGAGTGGAGTGTGCCTACTACGCTGTGTTTGATGGCCATGGAGGGTTGGACGCTGCCACCTATGCTGCCACTCACCTCCATGTTGCTCTGAGTAAACAGGAGATGCTGCAGAGTGACACCGCCACAGCCTTTAAAACAGCCTTCAAACACACAGATGACATGTTCAAGGGCAAAGCCAAGAGAGAGGTACTGAAGCAGCATCACTCCGGTATCCTGAACACTCAGGTTTGAGCTGACATACTGTACATGCACCATCACACTCTGGTATGAGTGTGCCACTGGTAAAATTACGTTTACAGATTCTATTTTGCTTCTATTCTTATTCTAGTTGTACTAGACTATTTGTTTGTATTTATTTCGGTCTTGGCTGCTTCGACACCCAACATTTCCACTCTGGGTATCAATAAGGGTTATTTTATTTTAACTTAAATTATAAACAATTATTTATCGACTAATTAAAATAAATATACTATAATTCAGTTTTATGAAATGATAAGATCAGTAAAATGACCAATTAATAATTATATTCCTTATTTTGTCTTTTCTAAACCATGAAATATTAATTGAATTTTAAAATGGAATATCAAAATAAATTTTACAAAAGCTTTTAGATTTAACTTTGTTCTTACATTTTTTCCATTCATTCCATCTAATAAAAATGTATTTGACTTATTTTAACGTTTTCACTTCGAGCTTATGTTCATTTAAACACAACTCTCTTTGATTTAGAGACGTTTAAGTATTGTGATTTCTAAGAATGTAATTAAGTCCAACCCACAAAGCTGCAACAGGACCTCCGATTGGCGAGCTGCTCCGTGTTGCCATTCAAAACTTTTACCACTGGATTCCAATTTTGGGTTCAGGGATCTGAGTTTTTTTTTATCTGCTCATCGTATTGTACAGTGCTGCAGAGAAACCAATACTGATAAATAATGTGTGTGTTGTCAGCGTCTGCGGAGTGGCACTACAGGCATAGCGGTGCTGATCCAGGGACAAGAGCTAACTGTGGCTTGGCTGGGAGACTCGCAAGCAATACTGGTCAGAAAGGAACAAGCTGTAACACTCATGGACCCCCATAAACCAGACAGAGAGGTAGGGATATCACAGACAGACATTGTTAGCTCAACAATTGCTAAACTAACGTTGGAGGTCAAGGAAACAATTATTTTTTTAATAAATAATATTTTTAGGCTATCACTACTTTTAAAGATGCTGAAATGCAGCCTCCTCCAGTGCTCTGTAAACATATTGCTGAATTAGGTGAACTGGGGGGGAAAAAACGAATAAATGACTCTACCTCCAAACATTGTTTGCATGTGATACCTGGTGGAAAGCATTCAGATTTTCCAGGCCAACCAAAAGTTTGTATTGCCATAAAGTTAACTGCACCCTTTTTATTTAAAAGACTTCATGGTGTTTCCTTTAGCATCACCCAATTGTCAAACTTTAGGCGTTCACAGAATTGGTAAGAGATTCCATTTAAAAAAAACGTAATTGTTCGTATGTTCATTGTTCTAACCTTTTTTACTTTAAAGCGTAATGCCAGCTGCCGTCTCCAGGGAACTTGTCATATGTGGATTTAAAACATTGAAGATAGTTAAAATAAAAGTACTGCATCTTCAGATAACATAAACGGTGGGAAGGTGGTCAGATGGTAAGGTCGCTCTCTTTTGTCCTTTTTACTCTCCAGGATGAGAAACAGAGAATTGAGGATCTTGGTGGCTGGTGACAAGTAGGGGGCGGCGGAAGTGTACGGCACCTAGCTGTGGATCCAGAAGCGGAGGGACGGCAGCGAAAAAGGCAGGGGAGTGGGAGGGAGGAGAGGTAGGAGAGAGAAAGCGTATCGGGATGCGCAGGAGAGGAGAGAAGCGAGATAGAGAGGGTAGGCGAGCGAGCGAGAGAGAGAGAAGAAGAGAGGAGAGAGAGAGTAGAGAGAGAGAGAGAGAGCGAGATAGTAGCGAAAGAGAGCGAGAGTATAAGAGAAGGAGTATATATCTTAGGCGAAGGAGAGCGAGAGAGGAGATGGACAGATGGATAGAATAAGAGAGAGAGAGAATAGAAGAGATAGAGAGAAGCATGAGAGGAGTAAGAACGATAGAATCTAAGATAATTCGTCTAGAGCTATAGGAGGTAGATAGAGACGATATCGAAGAGGAGAGAGGAGAGAGAAGAGAGAGAGGGAGGGAGAGAAGAGAGAGCGAGAGAAGAGTAGAGAGAGAGAGAGAGAGAGAGGATGAGAGAGGAGAGAGAGAGAGGGAGAGAGAGAGAGAGAGGGAGGGAGAGCGAGGGAGAGAGAGGGAGGGAGGAGATGAGAGAGTAGGAGAATGAGGAGAGAGAGAGGAGAGGGAGAGAGAGAGGGGAAGACGACGAGAGAGAGAGAGGAGGAGAGAGAGAGAGAGAGAGAGAGAGCAGAGGTAGAGAGAGAAGATGGGAGAGAATGGAAGAGGACGATGAGGAGAGGAGGAGGGAAGAGAGAAGAAGAGAGACAGAGAGAGAGAGAAGGCGAGGGAGGGCGAGATGAGAAGCGGAGAGAGAGAGAGAGAGTGGGCGAGAGAGAGAGAGAGAGGAGAGGGCGGCGAGAGAGAGGAGAAGAGAGAGGAAGAGGGAAGGGGGGGAAGGGGGGGGGCGGAAAAGGGGAAAAAGATGAAGAAGAGAGTGGGGCGGCAGAGAGAGAGAGAGAGAGAGAGGGAGAGGTTTTGTGGTGAGGCGTTTGAGTGTGGTTGAGTTTTTTTTTCATTTTTTTTTTTTTTTAGAGAGGGAGAGAGAGAGAGAGGAGGAGAGAGAGTGAGAGAGAAGAGAGAGTGGAGAGAGGAGGAGAGAGGAGGAGAGAGAGGAGGAGAGAGAGAGAGAGAGAGGGAGGGAGAGAGAGGAGAGAGAGAGAGGGAGAGAGAGAGAGAGAGAGGGAGGACGAGAGAGAGAGGAGAGAGGGATAGGAGAGAGAGGAGAGATGAGGGAGGAGGATGAGAGAGAGAGAGAAGAGGGAGGAGAGGAGAGAGACGAGAGGAACGGAGGAGAGATAAGAGGAGGAGCGAGAGAGAGAGAGAAGAGGGAGGGATAGAGAGAGAAGGAGAGAGGACGAGAGAGAGAGAGAGGGATGAGAGGAGAGAGAGGAGGAGGAGAGAGAGAAAGAGGGAGAGAGAGAGAGAGAGAGAGATGAGAGGGGGGAGAGAGGGGAGAAGAGAGGAGGCGAGAGAAGGAGAGAGAGAGAGAGAGAGATGAGAGGATAGATGAGAGAGAGAGAGAGAAGAGAGAGGGAGGACGAGAGAGGATAGAGCAAGAGAGAGAGAGAGAGAGAGAGAGCGAGAGGGGTAGGAGAGAGAGAGAGAGAGAGAGAGAGAGGGGGCGAGAGAGAGAGAGAGAGAGAGGGAGAGAGAGAGAGGAGAGAGAGCGAGAGAGAGAGGGAGAGAGAGAGATGGAGGAGAGAGAGAGGGATGGAGGAGAGAGAGAGGGAGAGAGGTAAAGAGAGAGAGAGGGGAGGAGAGAGAGAGAAGAGAGAGAGGAGAGATAGAGAGAAAAGAAGAGAGAGAGAGAGAGAGAGAGAGAGTAGAGGAGAGAAGAGAGAGTATGGGATGGTAGAGAGAGAGGGAGAGAGAGATCTTGAGGATTATTTTATATATATATGATATTATAAGATAATAAATGTATCTGATCTATAGAATTATATATAAGTATTATTGGAGATGATAAGATATGAATTAGAGATGATATATATATATGATAGATGGATAGAGGAGAGTAGTATATTAGTATAGAAATTGAGATAGATAGTATAAGAGAGAGATAAAGATAAGATGATATAAGAATATATAATGATACTAGGAATATAGAAGTAGAAATATAGCGTAGAAAGATATATAGTATAGGATAGATAGATATATGATAGATATGAATATATATATATGATAGATAATATATATATATATATACTAGATAATCATGAGAGAGTATATATATGATGATATAATATATAGAATAATATATATAGATATAGATATATATAAGATAGAATAAAATTAATATATATATAATATATAATATATATATATATATAGAATAAATATATATATATATATATATAGAATAAATCTATATATATCTTTTTTTTTTAATTTTTTTTTTATTTAGCTGAAGCTGTTTTAACCTCACATCCACATCCACATCCCTCCCCAAGGTGACTTTGACCAGAAGCCCTATGTGTCTGGAGATGCTGACTGCTTGACAACCGAGCTGTTTTGGGGGACGAGGACTACGTGCTGCTGGCGTGTGGATGCTTCTTTGATGCGTCAAACCTTCAGAGGTCCCACATCTGGTCCTGGATTGCTCTCCAGGAGTGTGGTGACCCCGAGGGTGGGGGGGTGCTCTGCTGGAACAGTCTAAGGAAAACTTCTGGCGTAAGAGTCGCTCAAACAGCTGGTAGGTCACGCTAAGGCCAGCTGGTTCTAGTGATAACATCACAGTGATGCTGGTGTTCCTGCGTCCCACCGGAGCAGCTACTTGCTCAAAACTCCACCACTGGACCTGCACAAGCTACTCGGGACCAAGATACACCACCGCAATGAAGAAGAAGATGGTCTGCTGCTCAGACAACACTGTGTCAAGCTTACTGCCTGACTCAGCATTTCTCAGCCTATTTTCGTCCATAGAAGCTGTCGGACATCCTGCAGACTAAGAAAGCTCATTGATTCTAACAAAAACATATGAACACAGCAGGGTGTGTAGTCGCACTGTGTTACTGCTTTGGAGGAAAAGTGTTGATTCAACTGTATTTAAACAAGATAATGTGGGCCCCTACTGCGTCCCCAAACACAATCCCTACAGCCAGAATCCAACTAGCTTCCCTACATTTTAATACTAGCTGCAGCAGGTTAGCCGTTTCTCAGTTGTTTTGTGATCATTCATTTGTTTACGGATATGCACCATGTGAGTATCGTATCAACTTGTTGCGTGCGTATGTGCACGTGTGTACAGCAGGGTATTAGCGCCGGTCATGAAGGGGAAGAAATTATATCAAGTCAAACTTTCAGTATATGCACTAATGCTACGTAGTTTGATTTATTCTGATATTTTCTACTTTATTCTTAACGACTTCTCAAATGTGAAATAAATAAAGAGTGTGTGTGTGTGGTGTGTGTGTGTGTGTGTGTGTGTGTGTGTGTGTGTGTGTGTGTGTGGTGTGTGTGTGTGTGGGTGTGTGTGTGTGTGTGTGTGTGTGTGTGTGTGTGTGTGTGTGTGTGTGTGTGTGTGTGTGTGTGTGTGTGTGTGTGTGTGTGTGTGTGTGTGTGTGTGTGTGTGTGTGTGTGTGTTATATATATTCTCTGTGGGAGGGGCTTATGCTCTGTATTAGTGTTTTTGTCAAATGAAAATGTAAGATTATCACATCTCATCCATGTTTTCAAGTGTCTTCAACTACGCATGACGAGGACGTGCTGGGCTGCATTGGATACCTTTAATGTTCCATGAGGGAAAGTGAATCCTTATCGAAGTTATCATCAACTTCAGTCTAAATAATGCCCATCAGCCCTCAAGGGTAGAGATCCACCAGCGGTCATAGTAACCTTGGGCTTACCTGTAGGTGGGTACACACAGCCACCAGTGTGTTGGGAAGTTGCTTTGAGACTAGACAAGCGATATATATATATTTTAAATGCAGTCCATTTAGGGTGACAAAACCAAATACGTAATTTGGCTGTTGTGAGTATTGATGTGGAACCCATTTTGCTTTACTCTGAGTATTTCTGACTCCTTTGTTGTTTGTTTTTATATCTTAACTGTTCGTTATCATGTCTTGATAACATGTATATAAATATTTTTGCTGTAATGATTTTGAGATGTATATTTCTGTATCACTGACAGGATGGTGTGCTGTTTTATATAATGTTTAGTATCAACTGCTGAATTTAAAAGCAATGAGAATTTGTCTGTTAATATTTTAATATATTTGAATAGATCTAAATCCGTTATAAAGACTGAATTAGATTTTTTGTAATGTGTATTTTTAACTAAGTTCAAGGAAAATATAATGTATCATCTGCGAGTCTTTTACTTCTGTCATTTCATTGTAAGACTTTATTTTTTACTGAAGGTGAGCAGTTTCAGTGTTAACATACATGAGGCGGAACAAAATGGCACAGAAAGTCCTATCAGGTGCGTTTTATTTTTTATTTAAAATAACTATGAAGAATGGAAACAACATATATAACGCTATTATATGTAGAGAGAGATAGGTGAGGAGAGTAGAAGATATGAGACGAGAGAGGACAGAGAGATAGAGAGACGAGACATAAAACAGAGGAGCTATAAGCAGACTAGAGGAGCGACAAGGAGACCGATCATCATATAATCGAGAGTGATAGGAGATAGAGACGAGAGAGAGAGAGAGGAGCAGCAGAGAGAGATAGGACGTAATAGACGAGAGATAGTAGAAACAATAGGTAGATAGTAGATACATATAGATATAATGAGATACAGTATAGAGACAGAATTAAGTATTAGATATATTAGATTATGCCGTATATAGACGATTAGGAGTATAACTAATATACATACATATATATATGTATATTATGTATATATCTAGATATATATGTGTATATGTATATTATAGGTTATATAATATTATTATATAATATTAATATATATGTCTATATATGTATATAATATATTATGATTATATATGTAGATATATATATATGTATATATATATATATAGATGTAGATATACTCGATAGAGATTATTATAGAGATATATGTTATATATATGATATTATATAGATATTATATGGTATATATATATATGTCTAGATATGTATCTATATTATATCGATATATATAATATAGATATGTAGATGTATATATTATTATATAATATGATGTATATGTAATATATATATATTATATGTATATGTATAATGGTATATATATAATATAGGTTTATGTATTAAGGGAGAGATAGATTAGATATGGTCTATAGAGATTATCTATGATGTAGATATACGAGAGAGAGGTAATAGAGAGAGAAGGAGGAAGTAGAGAGAGGAGAGCGAGCAGAGAGAGGGAATAGAGAGTCGTAGAGTAGCAGAGATGAGACATAGAACAAGAGAGACATAGAGATTACAACACATAGAGAGAGAGAGTATAGATAGCAGAGTGAGAAACACATATATAGAGTAGAGATATATAGACACATATTCGATATACACAGAGGAGACAGAGAGGAGCGAAGTACACAGAGAGTAGGAGAGAGAGAGACAACAGAGAGAGAGACACAGAGAGAGGAGATAGAAGAAGGGAGTAGAAGATAGTAGAGAGAGATGAGAAGAGAGGCGCCAGGAGGATAGACAGATAGAGAGAGATGAGAGAAGAGCGGAGAGAGAGAAGAGGAGAGAGAGAAGGAGAGAGCGAGAGAGACCACAGAGAGAGAGAGAGACACAGCGAGAGAGAGAGGAAGGGAGAGAGAGAGAGAGAGAGCAGAGAGAGAGAGAAGAGGAGAGAAGACAGGGAGACGGAGATACATGCTGAGCGAGATGCAACAGAGAGAGAGAGAGAGACAAGAGAGAGAGCGAGAGACGAAGAGAGAGAGAGAGATTAGAGAGACCACAGAGAGAATATATAGGAGGTATACACATAGATACAGATATAGATATATAGAGAGACACAGATACGAGTAGAGTAGTAGTAGAGATACACATATAATAACATATATATGTGTATATATATAATATATATCTAAATAATACGTATAAAATACACATATATAAGAGACATATACAATAGAGATACACAATAGACAGACAGACATATAGATGTACATACATATATATAACATTATAGAATATAACATACAATATACATATACAGAGATAGTCATAATAGAGATATGTATATATAGGTATATGAGATAATATAAATGTGTATATGTATTAAGGTTCTATCATATATATATATCTATATATGTATATATATGTGATTAGCATAGATATATATTATATGTAATATATCAGAGATATATGTAATATATATATATATGTATAGTAATGATTATATATATTATGGATATATATAATATATGTATTATATAGTATAGATATATATATATATATGTTGTATATATATATAGTATATATATTGTATATATAGATAGATGGGATATATATATATATATATCTATATGAGGTATATGATATTAATATATATCTGGGATTGTATATATAGAATAATGTATTAGGTCTATATCTATAGATATGTTATAGGATATAGATAGGTATATAGATATATATATGTGATATGGTTATATATATGTGAGAGATATAGAGATATAGGTATAGAGATAATATAGAGAGGCGGGGAGAAGAGAGAGAGAGATGCGACGGGAAGAGAGAGCGGAGATAGATAGAGATGAGAGGGAGGAGAAGAGAGAGAGAAAGAGAGAGAGACACGAGAGAGACAGAGGGAGACATGATAGACGACAGACACTAGGAGAGAGACAGGACACGAGAGAGAGAGAGAGGTCAGAGATATAGAGACACAGATAGAGAGAGAGAGAGAGACACAGAGAGAGAGAACCAAGAGGAGGAGATAGAGAGAGAGAGAAGGAACCACGAGAGAGAGAGAGATGAGGAGAGACACAGTAGAGGATTACCACAGATACGAGAGAGGAGAGGGGTAGGATATCGAGAAGAAAGAGAGAGAGAAGAGAGAGAGCGACAGAGATGAGAGAATAGGAGAACAGAGATAAGAGAGAGACATAGAGGAGAGGAGCGAGACAAGAAGAGAGAGAAGCCACAGAGAGATAGAGATAGCGGAGAAGAACTCGAGATAGAGAGAGAGACGCAAACAGATACAAGAGTACATGAGAGAGAGATAAGGAGACCCTAGAGAGAGAGAGAAGAGTAGAGCAATAGGACACAGCGAGAGGGAGAGAGACACAGAGAGAGAGAGATAGAGAAGAACAGCAGAGAGAGCAAGAGATGGAGAGACACGAGGAGACAGGAGAAGAGAGGAGATGCAGACCACAGACGCGGAAGAGTATGAGAGCTGAGCACGCGAAGCAGAGAGAGAGACAGAAGAGCGGGAGGAGAGAGAGAGAGAGAGAAGATAGACGTAGAGACAGGAGACACAGAGAGACAGAGACAGTAGAACAGAGAGGAGACACCAACGAGACAGGGAAAGACAGAAGAGAGACAGATGATAGATAGACAGATGAGAGAGGACAGACAGGAGACAGAGTACAGGAGAGAAGAGATAGAGAGAGGATCGAGATATAGAGAATATA